>NC_143523.1:48182716-48482716 GCF_031878675.1 Megascapheus bottae
ACAGCTAACTGAAAAGTTTAAAGAAATGTAGACAAGACAGGGTTGGGATGAGCTGAAAAGTGGTTTAAACAAGATCAAGAAAGGGTAGGCATAGCTGGGTGTGATGGCTCACACCTGTAAGCCTAGCTACAGATCTGAGGCTGAGATCTGAGGATTGTAGTTCAAAGCCATCCCGGGTACAAAAAGGACCTGAGACTCTTATGGCCAATTAACCTCTAGAAAATGGGATGTAGGGCTTGGCTGAAGGGTAGGGTGGTAGCCTTGAGCTGAAGAGCTCAGGGACAGTGCCCAGATCAAGTTCAAGCCCCATGACCCACAAAAATAGAAGGAAGGAAAGAAAGAAAGAAAGGGCCTAGAGTGCATGCCTGTAATCTGGCTATGTAAGACATGTAAAAAGAGGATTTTAATATCAGTCCAAAATGGACAAAAATGAGACCCTATCTGAAAAACGGCTGGAGGCAGAACTAAAGTGATAGAGAGCCTGTCCTGTCCTGAATTGAAACCCAGTATGCCATAATTAAATAAACAAATGCATACATACATGTATAAATAAATACACAACCACATGCATACATACATATATATCAATAAATACACAACCACATAAATTGCTGAGAATATAGAAAATAAGACCTAGCTTCCTATTATGTCTGTATCTATGTATCTATCTATCTAGAATCAATAGTATCTACAGTATGTTTTATAAGAAACAGACAGAGAGATATATGGCCACAGAGACACTGATCCCAGAAATATGTAGATATTCTGCTTTTAGTATATAATTGTGTGTGTGATGTTTATATATTAGATGGTTTAGATGGTTATTTTTCAGATCTCTTTTTTTTTTCCAGTTCTGGGCTTGAGCTCAGGGCCTGAGCACTGTCCTTGGACCTTCTCAAGGCCAGAGATCTACCACTTGAGCCTCAGCACCACTTCCAGTTTTTTTTCTATGCATGTGGTACTGAGGAATCGAACCCAGGTCTTCATGCGTGTTAGGCAAGCACTCTACCACTAGACCAAACTCCCGGCTCCCAGATCTCTTTTTTTGTATGTGTGCCGGTACTGGGGCTTGAACTCGGGCCCTGGGTACTGTCTCTAAACTGCTACAAGACCCATTCCAAAACAAAATGCTAGCTCATTTAAGAAAGCAGGCTAATGATATCATGCCTCTGCAGGCCCCACAACTACTGACCATACATTTATGTACAATTCTCACATTCTGGAACTAAGATAAGGTTTCTAAATGTGTATTGTCCATGTCTGTCTAGATTCATTGATGAATTCTGGAGAGAATGGGTATGTCTACTACAGGCATCTATCACATGGGCCAAAACCAAGTGACTGATGACTATCAAGTCAGATGTGTGTGTTGATAACCCTGTCTTGTCACAGTCTAAGTGACCAAAAACACATGGTCTCCATGGGAGTGGGAGAATGCTGAAATAGACTCTCTTCTCCCCCAGCCCCAAATAATAAGTAGATAATTGGATAAATTTCTCCCTCAAACTATATTCATAACAATTATGATAGTACTGAATATACACATTTGCGTATTAGTAGGTGTCATGGAGTGTTCAAATAGTTTCACACAATGAATGCAATCAGTAGGGGACATTGGAATCTCTTGGGTAGATAGTCCAGACTCTTCAATTCTTCTCAAGCTAGAGTCCTCAGTGGCCTGTATGAGGACCTGACTTTGATCACACAGCCATATAATCAACTTCTCATGTTTCTAAGTCTTTGTTGATTACTATCATGTAGCAAGGGACACTTAAGATTGGGCTAATCTAGATCAGACCCTCCATGAAAGATGGGGGAAGAACAATTAAATAAATGATTAGAAAACCAATTTGCCATAACTTTCAACGTATATATGTGTGAAATTGAACTAAAAAGTGGAGGGGATGAGTGAACTTGGGAGAGATGGCGGAGAATGATGGAGAGGGGATGATAATGATCAAAAAGCACAGCACTCCAGCTGACAGGTTGAACTTAAACCCTTTTGTGCTCCTATGTACAGGTACATAAACAATAAATTAAAAATAAACACACTGAGGGGAAAAACAGAAATCAGAATTGACTTTTGCATCAAATTATGGCTCTGTTTCTCAGGGACTGTTGACCCTGTTTAGTTCTCCAATCAGAGCGTGGTCCTCTCTGGGGCTGGATGAGTATTATGAAATCCTCGGCCAAGGTATTTCCCATACCACTCTTTTGCATTCATTAATCTTAAAGTTCGTACTCCAGCCATGCATTATTTCCTTCATTTCTTAGGGTCATGTTTGCCTGCCTGTCCAGTGTAGATCTGTAGGCATAGCCCTTCTTTTGCCTTCATCAGAAAGCCTTTTGGTGATACGATAAACATTCTGCTCTTCTGCTTAGAACACCTCTAGTGCCAGTGACTCACACCTGTAACCTTGCTGGTGATGCTAGTTACTGGAGAGGCTAAGCTCTGGGGATCATGGTTCAAAACTGGCCAGCTTGGACAGGAATGTCCATGAGTCCACTAAAAAGCTGGTAGTGTAGCTGTGGCTCAAGTGTTAGAGCTCTCAGCCTTGAGCAAAAATCTCAGAGCTAGGGCCCAAGACCTGAGTTCACAACCCAGGACCAGCACACAACAGCAGCAACAGAAACAACAACAAAAATCAGTAACATGAACATCATATGGTGCTTGTTAGGAAGGCAAGGTAAAGCAATTGCCATCCATTGTGAGGTCTCAACACTTGTCCTTCAAATCAGACTGTATCTTGTTGCATGCATGATATTGGAAGAAGTTCCAAGCCTGACCTCTAGTAGAAACTCAGTAAATACTGATTGATGGAATGAATACTTCCAAAGTGAATTAGAAACAAACTCTTGGTGAAATACTGCCTGGAATTGAGGCTTGGCCATTTCCCTCCTGCTTATGTGACAGTTACATACAGTTATTCGGCCTCTGTGTCTTCTGTTGAAAAATAGAGATGACAGTGAACCTGATCGCATAATGGCATAGTTGGAGGTTGAGCTGGAGAAGCACTTTGAACAATGCATGACATCTAGTTATCACCTTGTACTGCTAGTATGAAAAGAATCCAGAAGATCTTGACTCTTTAATATATATGACTGTCAAGATGGATTTCACGAGATTTTCACAGAGGATACTTGGAACCAGAATCACAAATGAAGATAAGGAGTGAATATATATATATATATATGTATATATATATACATTTACATATGTGTGTATCCAGATTCTGATTCTATGTCTCAGAGCTTTTCAACACAGTGTCTAAAGAAGAACTCCTTCTGATGCTGTTGTTTCCCACCCAATTAACAGTGTTTATAAATTTGAAACTGTGCTGATGAAAGCAGGGATTTGCAGCATGGTCTTTCATTTCTTCTCCTCCTCGTCCCATTCCTCTTCTCTCTTCTCCCTGCCTCTCCCTGTCTCTCTGTGAGTTTCTCTCTATATCCCGCTCTGTACCCTACCCTATGTCTTTCTCTCTGTGTCTCTCTGTGTGTCTCTCTGCCTTTATCCCTCTCTGACACTGTGTCTCTGTGTACCACTCTCTTTTTCTCTTTCTTTTTTCTTTCTTCTCATCCCATCTCTACCCACCATTCTTCTCCATTCCTTCCCTCATAACTCCCTTACTTCTCTTCCATTCTCTCCCCAAAATACCTCCAGTGTGATCACAGTGGATTTCTGCCCAAACTTTTAAAGGCTGCAACGACCCTGAGATATACCAGAGTAATATACCACAGTTGAGGGCCCAAATGAACAGGCTAGTAAAATGTCAGGAGAAAGAAAAGCAAAACTCATGCAATAAAGCTCTTAACATTATTTTGTTCACCAAGACTATGGTTGAGGTGTTTTGTTTTGTTTTTATTCTGAGTCTTGGACTGAGGCTGGGTGGGGCAGGGTGGGCTGTCTTAGGTGCTCTGTGTGTCCTGGAGCTGACGGCAGGCACCCGTCTCAAGGCACACTGGGGGTCCCGACTTTTACTAGCAACTTCAGCCACCAGGAATCCTCCACTGGAGAGATCTGCCTTTGCAAATGGTGACTGCTCTGTGCCACATACTAACGAGATGATTCTTGTGTTCAATTGTGGTTGACCAAGAGGACTTCAGAGATTTCTTCAAAATGGGTTATTTACTGACTATGTTTTGGCGGGAGGAAGTGTTCTGTCTTTGGACTTGAACTCAAGGACCTTGCATGCACTCTTACTTGGCTTGCCTGGTTCTAGGCTGGTGTACTACCACTTGAACCACATCTCTTCTCCACTTCTGGCTAGTGAACTGGAGATACACCTCTCCGAATTTGTCTGCTCAGGCTATTTTCAAAATATCTTCAGATTTCAGCCAGGGTTACAGACATGAGCCACTATCACCTGCCATTACAAACTCTTGTCATAGGGACCAGAATTCTGCTGTGTTCTAAGTTGCCACCTATCCCTATCTTCCCTGGAATCGGATGTCTTTTTTTTTCTTGGACAATCATTGTCTTCTAGGAAACCAAACATACCTCTTTTGGACTCCAATTGAACCCTGGACACCTCCTAACATAGACCTCCTGGGAGTGAGCAAGAAGATGGATGGAGGCCTTACCAGCCTGGGCCAAGTGACAGTTCACAGCCTGTGATGAGAGTGTGGCTGTGTAAAGGATAGACATTATGATGACAAAGGATCATGCCTTCCTTTGTCTCTCCTCTCATCAGAGGGCTTCTCCACTGCTCTTGAGAAGTATTCCCTTCCTCCTTCCTTCAGGGTCAAATCAAATGCATGGTCCCCTTCCCCCTTCCCTTCCCCATTCCTCCCAGGTCAAACAAGGGGCTCTTGCCAGGGCAGAAAGAGAAAAAAAGGGGCATTGTTTGTTTCTACCTCTAGGTCCCCTTCATTTCATTGAGCGCACGCTTTCCCTCTTCATGTCACCAAGGGGTTATTTATCGATCCTGCTGACAGCTGCAGTAAATAGAGCCAGAGCTGTTTTACATGGCTGATGAGAAGGCAAGCTCCATAACTCATCGGACCCAATCAGTCTTCTTCCTCTTTTTCTCTCTCCTGTATCTCATTATTGAGGCAGGAATTAATACACATGGACAGGAGAGAAATGAGTTTAGCCGCTTTCAGGTCTTTTGTGGGAAGGCAAGAATCCTTGGTAGTTCCTTAAGAAAAACTGACAAGTGGGTCAGCTGGTTGCCAGCTGGCACACCCACACCAAAGCCCCGTTAGCTGTGTCCTGTTGATGAAGGGATGGGGGTCACTGCATACTTAGTCTACAGGTGAGACTTGATGATCACTGGAGAGAAAGAAAATCTCTCCAAATGTTCTTCCTAATTTGGCCTGTGGGCTATGGGTTCTCAGAACTCTAAGGTAAGCACTGTACATTTTTGGAGGGAGGTGCCTATTGTACTAAAGAGTTAAGAGGGAAATGTGTATTAAAATAAGCCAGGTGCTAGTGACTCATACCTGTAATCCTAGTTACTCACAGGCTGAGCTCTGAGGATGGTGGCTCAAAGCCAGCCTGGGCAAGAAAGTACATAAGACTCTAATTAAGCACCAGAAAACCAGAAGCGATCTGTGACTCAAAGTGGTAGAGTGCTAGCCTTGAATAAAAAAAAAAAAAAAGAAGCTCAGTGACAGTGCTCAGGCTCCAAGTTCAAGTCCCACAACAGACTCCCAAAATATGGGCTTACCTTAAAGTTGAATGGAAATGGGTATCAATTTGAATGGAAAATATCAGAGAAACTTCATTGGCTTTTGTAATGAGTATAAATGATTTATCTTCATTTTATAATGGAAGAATTTTAAAAAATGAAGAGCGTGCCTTTTTATTTGCATTGCTGAATTGAAACAACATGGTGAAGAAAGTTGCAAATGATTCTATAATGTTTGGACCCAGAGCTGTTTGACTTCACAGACAAATTTCTGGTTTTCCCCGAGGTCTGTGGCCATTGTGGGTCAGGGTTGTCCATGACAAAAGCCTAGTTTTCTTCAGCTCTCCTCCACAGGCATATCAGGCATCCTAGACCATTCACAGTACCTCCATTTCTTCATTTCTAAAACAAAGCACATGGCTTAGATCATCTCTGTTCAGGAATTCTGGATACATCCATGGAAAGGGAAACAAGGTGGGATTCAAGCTCAAGTCCACAGAAGTTTCTGGTAGATTTTTTACTTGTATTCTAAGTGCAATAAAGAGCAATACCATATGGCCCTAAACTAGGGCCCTTAGAAAGGCCTCTCTCAGAAAATGAGGGCTTTTATTATGAAACACTACAGTCAAATGAAATACCCCACAACTACCCAGTGCTTCAAAATACATATGGAGAATATATGTGTATATGTATGTATCTATATCTATAAAGTCATGTGTGGTCTACATTCATATGTAATATGTACTCATATAGAATATTTACAGACACATACAAATACTTACACACATTTATCACTGTGATTATTTGTTTGAATTTCAAGGTGACTCTTTCTCTTCTATGTTAAGAACTTGAAATTTTTTCACCTCTTACTTCTTCCTTCTCCCTCTTCAAGTCTCTCAGATACTTTCACAGTCCCTAACTTTGTTAAAAAGCTGTTCTAATTTCTCACATTGAAAAGTAGATTGTAAATGAAGTTTAATACAAAATGTTTTATACCAAGAAAACGAATGCCCCATTCCCCCCCACCTAATGAATGCCAAAAATCATCACAGACTCAAGACTTATGAATAATGTATATCATCCAATTAAGTGCAAATGCTGTTATGTTCTTGCAACTAGTATGTGTTGCCATTTCTGGCCTTAACATGGGCGCCAATGCTGGGGGTTAGGAGGAGGGCTTGAGAGGTGTGTGTGTGTGTGTGTGTGTGTGTGTGTGTGTGTGTGTGTGTGTGTACGTGTGTGTACATGTGTGTGTGTGTGTCTGTGTGATAGGCCTTCACATCCTATAGATGCTCGTTATGTCCTGAAAGTTAAACTTCCTGTGCTTGAGTCCAGAGAGATGTGAGAATTTTTTCACCCATAAATAGAACTCAACTGAAATTTCTAAGTCCACAAACCTGCTCCTTAATAGCCCAGAAGCTCTTGTTGGTCACCCTGTCCTATTCTTGCCAACAAGTCAAGTCTAATTGGCCTGCATTTTTTTTGCAGCCCCCAAAGGCTAGATTGCTTCAGATGGGTGGCCTCTGGAGGCCTCCACTCCAAGAAGCTGCAACAGTGACTCTGTAGTAGCTCCTTTTCCTCATTTGCCAACTGATTAAAGCACTCCTTTTCATTCAGAGGCTTTCACAGGTCTGGTGTGTGTGTGTGTGTGTGTGTGTGTGTGTGTGTGTGTGTGTGTGTGTGTGTGAGATGACCCTGGAGCTTGAACTCTGGGCCTCACACGTGCAATAGCTGTTGCAGCTCAAGGTTGGAATGCTACCACTTGTGCCACACCTCCACTTCTGGATTTTTGGCTAGTTGATTAAAAAGGAAAGTCTCATGGATTTGTCCAGCCTGAGCTGGTTTTGAACCCTTATCCTTAGATTTCAGTATCTTGAGGAGCTAGAATTGCAGATGTGAGCTTCTACACCTGACTTAGCAGGTCTTATGTGGCTTCTCAACTTGATGTATTTTTGATCTTCTATTGCCAAAACCATAAGGGGTAGGAAGACTCCCATACCAAGATAGAGCTGTTACCCACTCAGGAAAGAGGGTCACTGCATAAATTTGAGCCTGTTTTCTCATTGGAATTAAAGGACAGTAAATAATTGGTGAATCCAAGGTAGTTACTTCTCTAAAAGCTGTAGTTTCTATACGTAGGAAGCCTCGTACACTCATATAAATGTTGGTACTTGACTTTTTTTGCGCTGAGTGTAGAAACATCTTCACTTAAAGCTTCATGAGTGGACATGATAAATCCCCAAGGCTTGGACTGGCCTGATCCTAATTAACATTGTTCATAAAAATAGTCATCCATCAGGGTTTCCATTTGTAGCAGTTAGTTGTGCCAAATAACAGAGCCAGCTAGTGGTTTCTTAAAATTATGCCATCTAATAATGCATGCTGGAGACAGAATATATATATATATTTTTTTCAGGCTGAAATCTCTTCTTATAACTCAAGGCTGATGAGTGCTGCCCTACAATGTCTCGATGGATCCAATTTAACACCAGACGAAGCAGTGACTCAGACTAACTTAAATATCTCAAGACGAGTTTCACCTTTTCCTCGGAGGCCCTATCAGTTCAATTGCATAAGTGCAAATTTATTGAAAGTGGTTTGGTGCTTAGCTTTTCTCTATTGGCAGTAATGGAGTTTAAATTTATAGCAGGCTGATGAATTTCAGATAAGAGAACCATTACCTTACAACAACATTAAGGAAAAATATATAACTCTGATTGCTGAACCTCGAATACATATTGTTTGAATGAGGGTAGATGGATGAGGTAGGCTGACTTTTGCAAATGCAATTCCGTTCCATCCTAGCCCAAGAATTTGAAAGCATGGAATATTCCAGAAAGGGTTAGGGATAGCGATGCATTACAAATGCTTTATAACAAGTAGGAGTAAGATATGATCTATAGGAGGGGACTCTTCTTTTTCCTCAGTACTATAATTGGAGGTGTCTTTGGCAATGTACCAAAGCTGTTCTGGGGCTTAGGTCATTCACTTGGTATATGTAATGTGCCTCTCTCACAGATTATTTTCCTTTTGCTACAAGGCTTTGTCTTCTAACAGGGTGGGACTTCAGCGGTACAGAGATTAAAATGAAGAATGCAGTGGAAGTGTGAGAGGCCTCAGAGGGTCCCTGAGCTTCTCTATTATCTTAAGGCTATATAGAAACATCACAGAGAAGAAACATTGAAACAGGGTTATGAAAGCCCTATGAGATTTTTCAAGTGGTTACATTCAACAAATGAACTCTCTCAGTTAAAACAATACACTATTATTTCACTGGGTGCACGAAGTCACAGAACTGATAAAATGAGGCTTCCATAAGGGAATGCAAGTTTATGGCTGAACTGAGCTTTATTTTTCTCCCCTCTTTCTTTCATGAGTTAAAGAAATAATTTCATTTTGGAAGTAAAGCCTACAGTGTGAGGTTCCCTACGGATTAGAGTGTTTAGTGCCCTTTCTGCCTTCCTATATCATTCCATCACCCAAGAGGCCACAGCTAAGTAAATATATATATATATATTTTAATCTTCAAGTAATGCTAAGTATGTAAGGTGATTGGTATGTTAATTAGCCATCACGAGTACATGCATCAAAGCATATCCCTACAATACAGGCAATTACTGTTTGTCAATTAAATTGTTTTTCTTTCTAAAGAGTAACCATTGAAAAAAGTTTTGCTCTTGAGCAAGGTGCTTTCTTCCATTCTTTTTATAAAATGTGTGTGCATGGGTGGCAGGCATAGAAATGGGGTACTCTCAGAGATGCTGTGGTGTAAAGCTGAAATCTCTTCTTATAACTCCAGACTAATGAGTGTTGCCCTATTGTTTTTATCCTCAGCACAACTGGAGTCCTATGGCTTTTGTGTGTGTTACTACTGGGACTTGAACTCAGGACCTTATACTATTACTTAGCTATTTTGCCCATAGTTGGCCCTCTACCACTGGAGCCATAGCTTTACTTTTACTTTTACTGGAGCCATAGCTTTTACTTTTACTTTTACTTTTACAATTCACCACCACCAATTGAATTGGAGATAAGAGTTTCACAGATGTTTCTGCCCTTGCTGGCTCTAATTGCTATTTCAGTCACTACAGTAGCTAGGATTACAGATGAGCCACCAGCACCCAGAAAAAGGGTCCTTGACCAAAGGGAGAATAGCTCCACGTAAATTTCCCAGAAAGCTGCTTTTGAGATGATTTCTCGGTAGTTCTCTTCAGACTGAGTGACACCCCTTCTCTGTAATGTGGACTCTAGGAAAGATTCCCTGGTGGAAGAAAACTTTATGTCTATACATCTTCCTGAGCTTCCTGAGAAGGGCCTGGCTATGGGGATGACAAAATGCTTCATTTTATCATTTTTTTTCCCCACTCAGAACCTTGGGTAATTCTCTAGAACTACAGGTAGGCAATCGTAGGACAGAATTTAGCAAACACTGAGCGATCACATTTTGTGTGGCTCTAGAAAACCAAAGGAACCCCAGAACTTACAATAAAATTAGCTTTTAAGAAGGAAACCTCAGTTTGCCTTCAAATAACCACAGAGGAATCTGCATTGAGCGAGACATTCAGTTTGTGGTTCTACCCCCAGCACTTTTGAAAGAAAGGGGGCTGGATACAGTTGGCTACTCATTTCTTTGGAAAAAGAACTGACTACTAATTGAACTCAGAAAAAATCGAATGAAATTAAATGAGCAAATGACTTGATGCTTTGCCAACTGTTTACTCAGTTAACAAATAGCTTTTGGTGAGGTCCAGACTTGGAAGGGGTGATATTGTCATTCTGGAATGAAGTAATCATCTGTGGATCCTTGTTATTTAGCTGAGTAGAAGAGACCCAGACAACTTGGCCTTTAATGGAAAATAGAATTTCAAAGGCAAATTGCAGAACAGTGGTCAATGTGGCTCCAAGGACATCAATTACAGTTGTAATTTGGAGTCTTTGAGGCTCCAACAGTGGCTTTGCTCGGTTTGCTTTTAATGTAAAGATATTGGGCATACAATTGTAGAATAAAAATAGCACAATAGGATGATTTTTTGTGTGTCAGTACTGGGGCTTGAACTCAGGACCTGGACACTGTCCCTATGCTTTTTTTTTTTTTCTTTTGGCTTAAGGCTGGTGCTTTTTCACTTGAGCCACAGCTCCACTTGCAGCAATTTGGTGACTAATTGGAAATGAGAGCCTTGCAGATTTTCTTGCCTAGGCTGGCTTTGAACTGTGATTCTCAGATCCTTAGTAGTAAGGTTTTAAGGTATGAGCTACTGAGACCCCAAAACATATTCTGAATAACTGGCATAATTTCTAAGGTAAGAAAAACACAGGATTATTAAGTTCAATTATTAATTCAATTACCTTATTTTGCAGAGGAAAAAATTGAGGCCTGCAGTAGGCACTGAAATATTATCCTGTGGTGGTGATTCCACCATGTCATTTTTTGTGTGTATTTTGGCATCATGGGGGTTCCAAATTAGGAAGAACGGATTACATTTTCTAGTCCTGCTTTAATTTTTCACCAAACTCATAAAATATCATTAGAGTGCTTCTTATTTTTTTTCTTTAAAGCAGGAAATCGTAAGATTGATAAATAGTTTAATGTGAACCTGATGGCTTGATTAATTAATCACCAAGCTGAGGAACCACTACAATTCATATGTCAATTCAGACTATTTTCGGGAAATGATTTGAATCAATTGCTAATGAAATTGAGAAATTTAGGAGCTGCTTTCTGACTTCCAAATGACAGGGCTCATATTTAACTCAAGGGATGTGACAGTTAATGACAACATAAAAGTGCCATGAATTATTTTCCAGATCATGTGAAAATTACAGCATCTCCCCCACTGAAACATCTCTCCACTCATCAGCATGAAAATAAACAGCCTTCTTCACAGGCTAAGAAATCTGTGATGATGTTTAAAACCTTAGTTCTTTTTGAAATAAACAAAGACTGTAATCCTTTTGAATAATTGCAATATTTCATAGCTTCCTCTTCAACACAGAGAGATAGAGAACTTATTGTAACTAAGGTTACAACTGGAAAAAATTTGGGGGGAAATTTATTGTGGGTACTTGTTCTTCTGTTTCATTACTTTAAAACCTTAAAATAGGTAGGGTTTCATTTTTCTTCTCTGCTTTAATTCGGAGGCTGAGTTTTCCAGTCCTTTTTTGGGGGGTTACTGTTTCAAAGGATTTGCTTGGTATGTTTTTCCAGAACATTTCATTTCAAGCCAGATTTAAGTTAATTTAAAGTTACATCTAGATATAACAAGACAGTTATTGTGTGTTAATGAAATATCAATGGAAAGTGAGCCGATCAATATTTAATCTAATTAAGGTGTACACAAGGCAATATTACTATGTAATTAACTCAAAACAGCAAAAGCAATCCATGCATGTTTAAATTTTTATTAATATTATTTGTTAAGAATTTTTAGATCATGCTGTTTTATGGGCTTGAGAGATATAAAATTAAAATGTTTGTCAAGATGCTACTGGAACAACCATAAAATGTGGATCTGAATCATCTTAACAGTCCTTTTTAGCTTCTGTGCAGTTCCAATAGTCTCACTAAGGATGAAAGATGCTTTTGCCATAAACAAGAGTCCACGTGTAAATTTCCCTGGAATAGTCTCTTGATTTTGTTTTAGGTTCCCATGTTAGTTTGCAAGGACATTGCATAACAGAACTGATACTAGTAAGAAAAAATGAATAACCTCCAGTACTTTTAAGAACAGCTTTCAAGAGCTATCTCTGCTCTGTGATTTTGTCTAACCTGCTTACAATGGGATTTTAATACCTCTGCTTTGCAAATTCCTGTGAATCGGTTCGGTTTGAATAAGACAACTCCTTACCCAAGGACAAACTTTGAGTGATAAGGTTCTCAGCGTTCTAACAATGCCATGCTCTAAGACGGGGAACCATTTACATATGGATTTAAGCTTGCCTAATACCCTAGCACAGATGATGCTATAGAAAGTACCTTTATATTAAGTAAGGGACACTGAAGAAGGGACTCAAGGCTCCAAAGTCAAAGCTCTTTGATTCAGTTGTTTCTCTGATTCATTCAGAAGACAGATGCCCTATTTAACTCACATTTGCCCACAGTTTGTGCCTTCTTCACACTTTTGGGGACTTGCATCCCTTATTCATGACTTACCAATGTTTCTTGGGCCACTTTCCAAATAGACTACTCTCACATCTTTGCATCAGCACTTTGCTTCAAGAAGTAAGATAGCACAAGATTTTGGTTCATGCTATTTCAATTCAAGAAGGTAATGGAGGCTGGGAGTTTGGCCTAGTGGTTAAAGTGCTTGCCTAGCATGCACGAAGACCCGGGTTTGATTCCTTGGTACCACATATATAGAAAAAAGCCGGAAGTGGTGCTGAGGCTCAAGTGGTAGAGCTCTAGCCTTGAGAAAGTCCAAGGACAGTGCTCAGGCCCTGAGCTCAAGCCCAGGACTGGCAAAAAAAAAAAAAAAGAAGGTAATGGATCTGTATCTTGAAAGTACAAATGAAAATATCTTGATCCTACAATTTGGTCCCCACATATATTGTATTTAAAGGTTAGTTTGGATTGAGAAGCTGTGTATAAAATGTTTCATAAGAGAATAGACTACTTTAAGAACAACAAGAAAATGATCATTCCAGTTTGAAGAACTAGTTTGCAAAGAAGTGAGAACCACTATGGTTAGGTCTAAATACGTATTTATTATAAAAAAAAAGAGAAAGGGACTTTAGCAATAATAATGGGAATGAAAACTCCAGGGAGTTGCTATATGGGTATTGATAGAAACTAGTGGCCAAGTAGAGAGAAATTCCAGTATGCTAGGTCTTTAATATTGCTCTATAGAAAATATAGTTACTAATTAACTGGTCCAAGAGTTTATAAGAAATAAAAACTATAAATAATAACAAAATTACACTACATAGGGATTATTTAGTTAATGATATTTTTCCATAATTACTCTTGAAAATGTGCGTGTGTGTATGCATGCATGTTTGTATATGTTTTGTGTGTATACCATTTTCTGGACATAATTCCTTTCCTTGTTCCTATGAGGACTTTTTTTTGGCAAAGAGAAGCATATTAAGTAAATTCACTCTATGATGTGTTATTGCAACATTACAGTTTCAAGAAAAGAAACATTTTACTAGACCAGTACATATGGTATGGAGCAAATCAAAGCTGCAGGTTTCAGTTCAGCAAACCAAAATATTTTATTTGTGATTATTTGCCAAGTGAGAAAGATACAGAAGAGCTACTCCCTCAGCTAAAGAGCCTATTCCAGGTAGGCTGTTTCTATGTGTTTCTATGGGCTTTTTGATTTACTCTTTATTTCCTCAGACAGATGTTTTTCTGTTCTGCAATTTTATTCTATTTGTGAGAGTTTGAGTACAGAAACAGCACAAAGTAAAAGATGTTAGCTAAGTGCATTATAATAAATGCAACTTTCCCAAGAGAAACATTCTTTTTCTCTGCCAAACTTCCCTCTGAAATCTCTTCATCTTTAGGCAGGATTTATTGGTCTTTATATCTTTATAGCTATTGCTTATATGTACATAAAGTTGTTTAATTGTGTGGTGAATACATCTTTCTATTTGTGTCCAGTATGTGTTCTCGTTTTTGAAATAGAGCTCATTAATGTTTCCTTTTTGAATTGACAGTCTAGTATTTCCCATTATAAATGTGATATATGAGAAATTTAGAAGTCATCATTTCTGTAATCACAAAAAAAGATGGTTAGACTCAAAACCAACAGCTTGTTTTGAACCTACCAGAGATCTGCTACTATGCAGCCTGAAGGAATCAAGTGATGGCTGCATCCAGTAGAGTTTGGTTTACCTGAAGTAGAAGCCAATGGTAACCATTTATAGAAGCAACTGCTTCACAGGTAAGAACAGAGCAGACTAGTCATAGTCCATGCAAGCAGGAAGAGGATACAGTGAAGTTGTAAAGTGCTGAGGAAGAAAAAAAATCACTCTCACAAAATTTTATTTCTCAGAAATCATTCTTCAAATGTGAATGAGAGCTGGGCTCTGTTGGCTCACACCTATAATCCTAATTACACAAGAAGCTGAGATGTAAAGTTAGAGGTTTTATGTCAGCCCAGACAGAAAAGTTCAAGAGATTCCTATCTCCAATTAACCAGCAAAAACTCTAGACTGGAGACATTGATCTAGTGGTAGAGCACCATCTGTGGGCAAGAAAGCTAAACAAGCAAGAGTGTTAGGCCTGAAATTCAAGTTCCAGATTTTCCCAGACACCAGGAACTGAAGAAATTTATGGTCAGTAGAATAGCTGTATCATTAAAGATTTCCCAGGCAAATGAAAAACTATATATATCAAAAATATAGATCTTTAAAAATCATCACTATTATTTGCATATGTGTGCCAATCCTGGGGCTTGAACACAGGGCCTGGGTGCTGTCTCTGAGCCTTTCTACTTAAAGCTAGTACTCTACCATTGAGTCACAACTCCACTTACGGCTTTGTAGTGATTTAATTTGAAAGAAGAATCTCAAGGACTTTCCTACCCACCAGCTGGCATTGACCTCTGATTATTAGACTTCAGCCTCCTGAGTAGCTAAGATTACAGGTATGAGCCACCAGTGCATGGCATATTTTATTATTCTTAGTTCACCCTCACAATTATGTAATGGTAGAGATAGGACACAATTAATTTATAAACACCTAAGAAATTTTACAGTTCAAAGCATGAACATTAATATGTTTAATATACATATAATGTATGTATGTATTTTTTAAATAAAGAGAGATGAGATACCAGAATTAAAAAGAGATCATGTCAAAAAAATTTAACTGTTAACAGGGCACCAGTGGCTCGCACTTGCAATCCTATCTATGCAGGAAGCTGAGATTCGGGAATCTGAAGATCACGGTTCAAAGCCAGGTAAGTCAGGAAAGTCCATGAAACTATTATCCAATTTACCACCAGAAAACTGAAAATGGTGCTGTGGTTCAAATTGGTAGATCACTAGTCTCAAGCAAAAAAAGCTCAAGGAGACAGATGTGGTGGCTCACGCCTGTACTCTTAGCTACTCAGGAGGCTGAGATCTAAGGATCACAGTTCAAAGCCAACCCAGGAACAAAAGACCATGAGACTTATCTTCAATTAATCACTAGAAAATGGGAAGTGGAGCTGTGGCTCTAGGGGTAGGGCAGTAGCCTTGAGCTGAAGAGCTCAGGACAACACCCAGCCCAGGGGTAGGGTGGTAGCCTTGAACTGAAGAGCTTGAGGGCAGTGCCTAGGCCCTGAGTTCAAGCCCCACAATTGACAAAAAAAATTAACGTAATAAATATAACAGCATCAGGAGTGTATGTTATATAACCTTAATGAAAGCGAGAAGGGGAAAGAAGTACTGACTTAAGTAACATTGCAAATGAATGAGAAATTTATACCTCAAGACAAAAGAAGGGCTGGGAGTTTGGCCTGGTGGTAGAGTGCTTGCCTACCATGCACAAAGACCCAGGTTCAATTCCTTGGTACCACATACATAGAAAAATTTGGAGGTGGTGCTATGGCTCAAGTGGTAGAGCTCTGGCCTTGAGAAAAGTCCAAGGACTGTGTTCATGCCCTGAGTTCAAGCCCCAGGACTGACAAAAAAAAGACAAAAGAAAAAGTCTCCCGCACAGTGCTCTGGTTGGTAATGCTGCTTGTGATGCAGGCATCAGTTAACAACTCCAAGTGTTACCCATGCATAGTAAATTCAAGCAACTAACCGCAGGATGGCAGATCTTGAGAGGCAGGTTTCTTAATGTTAGAGCTAGGGGATTCAGCTAGAGAGCATAAGAATCAATCAGCTTACATATCAGTCTGAGTTAGAAATGCCCATGTGAGCTTACACTTGACATAGGTGTAGATGAATAAATGCTAAATAATTATAGCAGTGTATGTACATACAGGTGGTAATAGAACTATATACTTCCAACCTCATTTTGTAGAGATGGACTAAAAACTATAAATACTTAACAAAGAATACCCAGCTCTCCTGCCTCCTGAAAAAATAAATGACCCTTGATTTCAAATACCACCATTCCATAAAAGAACCAGAGCTCCTAGAGACATGGCAGACGACAGAATAGCCAAGATGATCCTAGAGCATCTTGTGATTTCAAAAGGCAAGGAGTTGTTGAAAAGAAAGCCAAACAATGGGGTTATGTCAGCAGGGCCCAAGAGTCAGCTGGAAGAGCTCCCAGTAGCCAAAGCTAGAACATTTCAGCAGAAAAATAAATAGCATGTATTGGAATATGACCTAAAGTGTAAAATAAATACCATTTTCATGTGAGTCAATGTTGGTTTAAATAAAGTAAATGAACGGGCATGGACAATTCTATCATGCGGAATAATTCCAAATGATTTGTGTATTCACCCAGGGACTGTCTACAGTGTTCTTCTTCAAGACAGTACAGAAGGTGGGCAGTAGAAAGGGGAGGAAGGAAAAGGCACATTTCTCCATACAGTGGAGAAACCTGACAGATGTTACCTCACCCACTCATCAACTTTAACATCACCAGTAATAAGTCATGTGGACAGCATGGACACACCCAATATGATAAAATATGGCACTTTACAAACTCTGTGATATTTCAAGGACTCAGTGGCAATCTAATCATTAGGAGAAATATTGGAAGTACCTTATTTAGAACGATACTGCCTGATCCCTGACCAGTGCTCTTCTGAAGTGAAAAGGTCATCAAAGACAAGGGATAGGTAAGAAATCATGACACTCAGGAGATCCCGATGGAGAGTTTTGATAAACAAATGCAATATTCGGTGCTGGGTGAAATCCTGAAACACATACACAAAAAAAGGTATTAACTTAACAACCAAGTAAATTTGATGGAAGTTTGGATTTCAATGAGCAATAATAAGTCATTGGTTAATTACTCTTGAGAAATATATTATTACAAGATAGTTGTTTTATCTCTGTGCTAGCATAATCACTGTTTATTAAGAACTATAAAATCTCTTATCATTAGGCCCCCATAATTAACTCCTTGGTGTTTAATAAATATAGGAAAGTGTCAAAAATACATGCTATCACATCCTTCTTTATGATTCCTTCTGCCATTTCCTTGCTTTTGAAACCTAGAGCCAGGAGCATCTTAGAACAGTTCAAATTCAGAATTACAGGTTTTACCATCCAGTTAAGCAGAACTGTTCATTTACAGATTTTTTTCTCCCTTTTTCAGTTCTTTGTAAAAGCTTGAACAACAGACTTTGCAATGTGCTATTATGTTTTCACATTTCACACAGTCTTCATGAAGGAAGTAGAGTCCTAGAGAGAACAGACAGAAAAGAAAAATATGACTATATCCAAAGTGACCCTGAGCGCTTGTCGTCAGTACAAACTTCGTGAAGAGGGAACGCAAGGAATATTCCAAGAAAATCTTTTTAACCAAACAGAAGCTATACCATTCAGGATTCAGTGGTTTACACCTGTAATCTTTGCTGCTCAAGAGATCTAATGATAATAGCTCAAAGGCAACTCATGGAAGAGAAGTCCAGAACTTTATCTCTAGTTAGCTAGCCAAAAAGCTGGTCTGGAAGTATGGTTCACATGGCAGAGCACCATCTGTGAGTAGAAAGAGGAAAGTGAGAGCTTAAGCTCCAGTACACTACACCAACTACACCATACACACACACACACACACACACACACACACACACACACACACAAATGGAAGAGCCCATAAATTACTGGAGTTGGAAAAAGCCATGTACTACAAGGATACTTGGCCAAAATGTGGTGTTCCTAAGAGTTTAAATGACTTGCCCACAATTGTAGTTTGTTTGTAGTATCTGAGAAAAAATAATACACCTTTTAAAAATAGCATGCTTCTCACATTTTAGAGCTTTCCTTCCTTAGCAAATTTAACCTTTTCCACATAGCTGTTGAGATAACTTACTGATCATACAAGCTAAATCAACACCAGGGACATATCTCAGAAAATGCCCCCAAACTGCCTCCCTTTTCATTATTGAAAACCACGAGATGAAAGTCTTTAATAACTCACAGCACAAGAGGGCCATTACTGTCAGCCTATAGCACTCAGCCATATATTAGAGCTTTTTACTTCTCCACACAAAATTGCTTTGAAATTTACATTTGCCATAAAGGATTCAAGTCCATCACTATTAATTTTCTTCTACAAATTATGTTTAATTATCACCTCTTTCCACCTAGGAAGAAACCCCTCTTGTACTCCTGTCTCTATATAGCTCTCCAGTAGAGTGTCCTCAGTGTGAATCGCGGAGGGTGATTTTTACATCCCTTACTTGCCTTTCCTTGTCAAGCTCACACCGTCTGCTTGGAGACATGGAAATGAAGGGTTTGCTTGTCTCCTCATTTCCTGCATACGTATGAGATCTGGTCCCTCTAAGCAAGATGTAGCGGGGATGGGGGTGGGAGGGGGAGAAGACAACATTTTTCAGCCCATGCACAATTAGGCTGGAAATATTCCACTTTAAGATTCCAACCAACATTCAGAGTCAACCAACCCATGCCATACCTCAGGTACTATGTCTAGAAGAGAATCTTCTTGGAGATCCAGCCATCTTCGTGATACTTAGAAAATTATCCTTATTCAGCCTCTCAGTTTTGAAGCCCTGGATGAACTCATTGACACGATATAAAGGTGATGGAAGTGGGGATAGCAATCATAGATGTATTTGTCGACAATTAAAGATAATAAAATATTAGAAACATATGAAAGATGTAGAGAAATGAAAAAATTGTATTTTATGGGTTTTAAGCTTAGATTGTATTCTTCTTTGATTTGTCCAACTTCAAAACCCATTATATATGTGTATATATAGAGATGCTATATATATATGTCAATGCACATATATATAGACATATATACCTATATGTCTATGTATATATGTATACAAATATACATATGCATGTATGCATACACACAGATGAGTATATATCTATATACATATATCCATATATTTATGCAAATATTATATATTGATTATATGCATATGTATAAATTATAAATTTTGGAGTCAGGAAATTTATATAATATAATTTAATTTATATAATGTAATTTTATTTTATTTTATTTATATAATGATATATATGATATATATATACATGTGTGTATATTTCCCAGAGCTTGAATCACCTATGTGTATTTTTTAGAAATATGAACAGCTTTAGGCTGAGAAGAGGAGAAATTTTCAACACATAATGAAAATATTTTCCGTAAATGGATCAAAAGCTGCATGAAAATTCTTTGGCAATTATTTTATGTCATCTATTCCTCTCCCTCCTTGAACTCTAGTTATTTCCTTTTCTTGCAAGATGTGAATCATCACACTTCTTAATAGTTTTCCAATTTCCTCTAGAGACAATTCAGATCTTGTACATAAAACTTTGTATGTTTGGTATTTTACATGATACTCTTAGAAGTTAACTATTATAAAATACTGTGAAATACTTTTAATAAAATACTTAAATTAAATTCCATTCACTCTGCCTTCCACCATGTAGTTGGACTTTCAGGACTGAGAATTGATGACAGCTATATAAGTATGATTTTATTCTTCCATCTAGGAAAATTTTGACCATTAAGATAAGACTGTAAACCAATAAATAATGGTACCTTCTGAAAAACTAAAACCTTAGCTATATGAATAAATAATTTGTACATAAAGACAGACATTTACACCTCTTCTCAACCAATAGATTTCTTATGGGTGCAAATAGCTCTTGCATCAAACTACTTTATATTTTATCACTGTTATCTGTCCTAAACTATTATGGCACCCACATTGTCCATTGTTAGTCAGACTCTTCATTGGAGTGACAAAATGACTGATATAAATGACTCCAGGGAAGAAGCATTTATTTCGGCTCAGGATTTCAGAGTTCATGGTTTCAGAGTTGATAATGTTAATTCTGGGTTATGATGAGGCCAAACATCATAGTTGTGGAGAATGAAGCAGAGAGTACTCACCTCGTGTCTGGGAGGGGTGGCAGGGGGAGAGAGAGAAAGAGAGAGAAGGAGAGAGAGAGAGAGAGAGAGAGAGAGAGAGAGAGAGAGAGAGAGAGAGAGAGAGAGAGAGAGAGAGAGAGAGAGAGAGAGAGAGAGAGAGAGAGAGAGAGAGAGAGAGAGAAAGGGACTTAGGACCTTCAACAGCATACACCTGCATCTCCAAATAGGCCCCATCTACCAAAGTTTCCTGAATCTCCCCAAATGGGCCACCAGCAGTCAACATGAGCCTGTGTGAAAGGTTACCTAATCAAACTACTCCCATTCATAGTGAAAGACCTGCCCTACACCACTTGAGCCCCTCCCCACACTCCACGGGGTCTACCCATGGTCATCCTTTTCTGAGAGGTCATTTAGCATCTAGTAAGTGAGTAGTGTGTTACTCTAGCAGCTTTAATAAACACAGGGGGCGGGGAAGAGTTGGGGTTTTTGTTGTTGTTGTTTTTGCAGTCATTGATTCTGGTGGCCTTTTGGGAAGTCAGTGTTCAAGATATCCCAGAACTATGTGAACTCTTACTTTCTGGCAATTGCTAGACACTAGTGCTGTGACTAATAGGTGGCATAGTATATATAATACTGTGAGGGAGAAACATTCATATAATGAAATAATGATAAATTGATAAGAATAAATTATAATTATTAGCAGTAGTCAAAGTTCTAAAGTATGACAGCAAAAAAAAAAAAAGAGGAAAGAAAGATAATGTGAGGGGAAATGAGGAGGCTCCATCTGAGCAAGGGTTGTTTAATCAGAGAATTCAAGGATGAGCCAGCCTCAAGCAGGGGTCATGGAGAAGATGGAGAAGTAGTGGAGGAGGACGAATGAAAGGCATAAATGTGGTTGAAAGGAAGGAGCAGAGGAATGGGAACAAATGTTGAAGAAGGAAGCAGGAAAATGCAAAAGAGGGAGAGGAAGGAAGAAATGCAGGGCTTCTCTAGGTGCACAGTAAAGGCATGTGATGGAAGTAAGTCCTTACTGCAGGACACAACAATGGCAAAAGCAATGTGAATTGAGCCTGGAGGCCAGAAAATAACACAATTTACCCTTCCTCTATCCACAAATGTAGTGTGTATGGCATATGATTGCTAAAATGAGCATCATCATAGTTACATCTGTAATAATTTGATAGATAAAAACGTATATCCTTTTACCTGTTTTAAATTCCTGTTGACTAGTAAACTTGCAAAGAATGTAAATTAACATATTCATTTACTTATTGCATTATTACTTAACTCTTCATATCCTAAGACTCAATTTATCCATTCAGGTTCCTGTCCTTTGTATCTATTGAAGCAGGATTTTAGGGAATAAATGACACTAATTCTCCAGCATAAGTCTTACAAATATCCTTCCTAGATGGTTGTTGACTTTTAATCTCTATTTTATGGAAGCAAAAAAATATGACACAATAAAAATACATGGTGTGTGTGTGTGTGTGTGTGTGTGTGTGTGTGTGTGTCTGTCTGTCTGTCTGTCTGCCTGTCTGTCTGTCTGTCTGCCAGACTTGAGGCTTGAATTCAGGACCAAGGGGCTATCCCTGAGTGTTTGTGCTCAAAGCTAGTACTCTACTACATGAACCATCAATCCCCTTCCAGTTTTCTGATAATTAATCAGAGATCAGAGTCTCATGGAGTTTCCTACCTGCACTAGCCTTGATCCCCATATCTCAGCCTTGTGAGCAGCTAGGATTACAGGTATAAACAACCAGGGCCCCAGCTAAAACATAGGCCTTTTTTTTGCCAGTCCTGGGGCTTGAACTCTGGGCCTGGGCATTGTCCATGAGTTTCTGTGCTCAAGGCTAGTGCTCTACCCTTGATTATTTTTTAATATAACAAAATTGCATTTTCATTTGTTGTTTTGACTTTGCTTAGTCTTACAGTCTTTTTCCCAGAGGGCTAAATAATCACTTAAAATGTTTTGAAAGATTTTTATCATTCGTATTTTTACACAAATATTGAAATATTTGATACTGAATTGGAACACAATGGAATTTTGCTAAGGGTGCAAGTATCATGTCCTTATACAAAATTTTCTTAACAATTGTTCAGTTGCATCAGAGCCACCTGCGATTTAATCCTTTACATCCCTTCTCTTAAAATGTATATGCTTTTTTCTTTCATAGTTTGCTTTTTACAAATACTACATAGATAATAATTACACCACATGTTCTACTTTGTGTGTCATCTCCTAGAGCATACTGATTAGAACTTATCCTAAATTTTAATATCTGGATACAGTCTAACTGGTTTATCTGATCATTCCTTCCAAAAAAAATTCAGATGACTGTTATCAAGTTCTGAAGAAGCAAATCTATCTGCAATGTTAACTTGGAGCCTAACCTATTTGTTTTCCAGCCCCAGAACGCCATTTCAGCCAATTCATAGAGTACACGGATGTTTTACCTTGCTTTGCACAGTCTTCCAGAGTTGTTCTTAAAGACGCTGTAATCCGAAGTTCTACATTTGAGGTCCTATCCTGTCACTTCTAGTATCTACCCAAGATGTCATTTAATCCCTACTTTCTCAGAAATTAAAAAACAGCCCCTTGTTCCTCTGTGAGCTATTCATCATAAAGATAAGATAGTCTATCACAAAGCTTTTTAGGGGTTGGGATGTCTCAGGATGGCTCTGCAGTCCACTGCCAGGCCTTGCCCTTCCTATTGATAGTCGTGACTGGGCCATCGCCCTGTCTGTCCCTTCACAGTTACCTCCTCTACCCTCACCATTTGGCCACAGTGTCCTAGTTCCCATTGCCAAAGACATCTAAGGTATTTAAAATATCACACGTCAATCCTGACAGATGATAAAACGTCTTTAAAAAAAAATCCAAACCAAACAAAATCATAGCAAAGGTCTTAGGTTTGGTAATACTAGATTTTCTAGAAAGCAGAGGTCATTTCCTTCTGTGTGCATCCTGTGTGGAGAAAGGCAGGAGGGAAGAGATAGGCCTACCACGGGTAGAAGCACAGCATTAATAGTGAAAAATAGAGGATCAGAGAGATGCACCCTGTAAAATTCAGCTTGTCCCATCCTTTGAGAGGGGGCAGGGATTAAAGTAAATTGCAGAATAAAATCGTCACATCTTCTGTGGTGAGATCTTTTCCCTGAGCCCGTGTGCCCTGGGCCAGCCTTCCAGGAAAAGCCAATCCCAGGATCCACCTTTCCCTTGCCCTCCCCTCCTCTGAGGCCAGCCCCAGGTTGTCACACACCCCAGCACACCCCAACAAGTTAATTTGTAATCTTAGGGGGAAAATGATGGTGGTGCTCACGTGTCTGTCACTGAGCATTCTCTCTGCCAGTTTAAACAGCTGATTAGTTAGCGCCCCTGGAATCGATCCCCATCAGTTCCACCTGCATGCACCCACCAGGAACCACTTTATTGTAAATCAATCATTCTGAAAACATCTCACAAAGGGGCCAGGCTTTACTAACAAGCCGTCAAGTCCTGCTGCCTGTTGGCAGCACCCAGCAAATGAGGACTGCAACCAACATTTATTCAAAAATTATCTTTTCGGGGTCTTTTGAGCCTGGGCAGCGGGTGGAGATGGTGGGGATGAGCTGGGGTGTGACAGCTGCACATGCGCTGGGTGGCTATCTCCCTGGAAAGAAGAGTTGAGTGAGCAAGCATGGAATAACTCACGAGGGAAGACACGTTGGTGGCTATAGGCATCTTATCAGTCATTTTGGATATGTAAATGACCATCTCAGGAAGGTGCTGACGTTGTCATCAGATGACCAAAATGGGAGGAAACCTAAACCTAAACCAAAAGCAAATGACTGGCCACGACCAGTGTTGGTGAGGAGGGAGACAGAACAGGATTTTCTGACATGGCTGGTAAGAATAGAAATGGTACAGCTACATTGAAACCTGGCATATGCCAAACCTACAGCTGCCCTCACTCCAGGAAAATGAGAATGGCATTTTATACAGATATTCACAGCATGGACATGTACAACAAGACCAGAATGGGTATATCTCACAAGCATTACACTGAGGGAAGAAACCTTATGCTCGGATTCCATTTGCATTGTCGCCTTGCAAACAAAACTCATCTGTGATGGAGAAAAATCCTTCCATAGTGCTTGCCTCTAGGGAGGGGAGCAGGGGTGATTGGTGGGATTGTGGCATAAAGAAACTTCTAGAGTGGTTGGTCCCCATTCTGTATCTCCATAGAGATCTGAATCACACAGATGGAGGCATGTATTAACCCTCTGTGAAGACCCCACTCAAGATCCTATGTTATAATGCATGAAAAACTTACCTCAAAACTAAAAAAATAAAACGGGAGTATAAATAAATATCGGACTTAATTAGTGAGAGGTGGCAGAGAATAACGAAGTCAGCAATTTATTTCAAAGTATATTGTAAAAAGATTGTGTCTGGGTAGAGGGCTGTGATGGATACTTATAACATAAAATGAGGTCATAATAAGGGCTGGGAGTTTGGCCTAGTGGTAAGGATGCTTGCCTAGCATGCACGAAGACCGGGGTTTGATTCCTCAGTACCACATACATAGAAAAAAGCTGGAAGTAGTGCTGTGGTTCAAGTGGGAGAATACTAACCCAAAAAAGAAAAGCCCAAGGACAGTGCTCAGGCTCTGAGTTCAAGCCCCACGACTAGCAAAAACAAAAAAATAATAATGAGGTCATAAAAAATATCTAACTGGGCAATTTAAGGGACAGAATGCAGATGCTCAATTCAGGGGCAGTATATAGATAGCTCATTGTTAAATTCTTTCAACTTTTATATATGTTTGAATTATTTCATAATATGCTGCATTATGAGAACATTTATTTATTTTGTATTTTTTTGCCAGTCCTGGAGCTTGAACTCAGGGCCTGATACCACCCTTGGACACTTTCTACTCAAGGCTAGCCCTCTGCCTCTTGAGCCGGATCACCACTTCTGGCTTTTTCTGTGTATGTAGCACTGAGTAATTGAATCCAGGGCTTTGTGCGTACTAGGCAAGCACTCTACCACTAGGCTATGCTCCCGTCCCCTAGGAGAAAATTTTAAATTATATACATATACATACAACACATATACATACCCATATATGTATACATATATACAGCAAGATGAAGTCTTTTTATCTAATCAAATTAATAATACACCAGAGTTCTGTGCCCTGTCTGCATGAGTATCTCTAAGTCTTCTTCTCTCCCTCATTTGTTGACTACGTAAAATGACTGTATTTTGGCTCTTCCAAAAACAAGCGTGTCAGAAAGCACAAGGAAGGAAAATACTCCTTGGAGGGAGGAAAAAGCAATTGGTTTCAAAGAACCTTCAGCAAATACATTCCACTCTTTTTAGTTAAAAAGATCAGACAAAGGCATTTTTGTCTTGAGCTCCTCCCTGCTTCCTCTGTAGCTTAGATTGGAATCTCAGAATGTGGGGAGGAAAGCCAGAAAAGAAAAAAACAAAACAAAACAAAAAGCATACTCAGGCGAACTCAGAGCTCTATTGTTCTCCCTTGGTTAGGAGACCTGGTTTTGCCATGGAGTCCAGGCTGCCCTGCATTGGCTGACAGATGATTGCATTGTCCTTGCTGTGCAGAGGAGGGTAATTGTGTGATTATGCCTCCCTGGTAAATCTTGCATCAGAAGGCAAAACTCCAGGAGTAGCTTAAGCAGTGGGGAGGAGTAAAATTGGCCTGCGAAGGGGAGAGCAGCTGAATGCCTGTGGCCCAGAAGCTTCAATGGGACTTGGTGGAAGCGCAGATGGGAGAGCCAGCTTACAGCCACTTGGGAGTCAGTTACTGTAATGAAACAGCACAAGGTAATGGTTACAACACATAACTTGGATTTATGAACACTTGGCAGTCAGAGGAGAGCAGGATTTAAGAAGACAGTAGGTGTGCAGTACTCATTGGTACTCACGTAGGAGTTATACACTCAGTGGCCAAATCTAGTTTTGCCTGGGTTCAACTACCCCCTCTGGCTGCCTTGCACTTCTGTGTCTTTAGGCAAATTACCTCTGCTTTCTTAGGCATCTGTTTTACCTTTTCTATAAGTGACTTAAACAATTGGTACCCTTATGTGGATGCTTGGAGGGATGGTGGAGTGGAGTGAGGTAAAAAGCTGAAAATAATATTGGGAATTTGAAGCCTTTCATGGAAATGCTTCTGTGACTTTAGGCAAACTTCCCTTCTCTGGGGCCTTGGCGAGTCCCAGATGGCAGGGATTCGGTGTTAGGCTCCACATGTTGCACTCTGTTCCTTGGTTCCTATCCACCCTCCCTTCAGGTTGGATATTCTTGTTCTGGTCATGGGCCATACCTCATCATAGAAATCTGGATAAATACAAGATATGAGCAAGTCTATTGGAAGCAGAGCAAACAGAACTTGAGAATTCTTTCAAAGAATTTCTGGCTCATGATCCCTATACCTCTGGATGGTAAGCAGACATGGCTCTAGGCCTTAGTTTCTTCCTCTTAGAATAGGGATAAAAGCACCAATCTTTCAGGGCTGTTATAAGGCTATACACTGGTTGTCACCATACTTGGTCCACAGTAGTTTTACAGTGAATGATATATGTCAATACAAGATGTGTGTGAATACATACACATACATGTAGGTATGCAATAAAAACATAAATGTCATCGGGTACTAATGGCTCATGCCTGGAATCTTAGCTATTCTAAGAGGCTCGGATCTGACAATCATAGCTTGAAGTCAGCCTGGGTAGAGAAGTCCATGAGAATTTTATTTCCATATAACTAGTAAAAAGCCAGAAGTAGAGTTGTGGCTCAAGTGGTAGAGTGCCAGCCTTGATAGAAAAAGCTAAGGGAAAAATAATACCCAGGGCCTGAGTTTAAGCTCCAGTACCAGCATTAAAAAAGGAGAGAGAAAGGAATAGACAGTTGAGAAAGCTACCACCAAATCTAAGCAATACGTCCTTCCATGGCAAAGGGAATTCCTGGATATGACTGAAGTTATGAACTGTGTGTGTGGGGGATTATCCTAGATCTATCGTGGTGGTCCCAGTCTCACTATGAGATCTGAAAAAGCTCAGAATCACAGAAAGACACACCACACATGGGGAGAACCACAAGGTGAAAGGGTTAACACACTGTTTGCTGCCTTTGATGCTGGAGTGGTGAGGCCACAGGTAAGGGATGGAACCAGCCTGTAGGAACTAGAATGGAATGAGGAAACACTTCCTACTCAAACCTCAGGAAAGGTGTGCAGGCCTGCGGCTGTCTTGTTTCAGCCCAGGGAGCTCCAAGTCAAACTTACAACTCAATTTTTTTCCTCAAGCTGCTAAGTTTATGATAATTTAGATACAGAATCATCGAAATTATAAGAAGTTTGACAGAGAATTATAGGAACCTTACAGTCAAATGCAAATAAACTGGCAACACAGGAGCTCAGGCTGCATTCCCATTCAACATACATTACCTTAACCTTATCTTCTTCTTGTAGCCCAACATGAAGGACAGATGGCAGTAAATGCAGTCAATAGAGGATGAAGAACTTCTGGTCTGAATTCCATCAAAAATGGGTTTAAACAGTTATTCCTCAAATGTCTTTAAGTGCCTACTACCGTGGTTGGTACTGGGTACGCCTACATTTGAGACCTAATGCCTGCACCCAGCTGCTGACCCTCTGCTATAGGTGATAGAACATAAATAAACAAATGAGGAAGCCCATGATTATATGTTGTGACAAGTGCTATGGAAGAAGTGGATGAGGAAATGTGATGGAGATCAAAATGAGCCCACGAGGTGGTGACAAGGTCATTAGAATGTTCTGAGAAGGCTTCACGAAAGAAGTTCTCAGACTGACATAGATATGGGAAGCGTGAGAAGGATCCAGCATGGGGAATGAGTATCCCGAAGAGAGGGGAGAGGTCACATCACTGACCTGAAGGCTGCAGAGAGGAAATGAATGCAGACTGTCATGGCTGCAAGTGGAGTGTAAGGAGAATGCCTCAGCAGAGGTTGGAAAGATGAGTCATTCCCAAGAATGCTGGGCCAGGCACACACACACATATACACACACACACGTGTGTGTGTGTGTGTGTGTGTGTGTGTATTCCCATGTGTGGCTTGAGTTCAGTGCCTTGCTCAATGTTAGCTTTTCCACCGAAATCTTGGCATTCTACCATTGGAGCCACAGCTCCACTTTTAGCTTTTGCTGGTTAATTGGAGATAAGAATCACACAGACTTCCCTGCCCAAGTTGGCTTTGAACTTGCTCCTCAGATCTGAGCCTCTTAGTCTCTAGGATTACAGACTTAAACCACCATTTTCTGATAAATCAGAGGATATTTTGAAGGCAAATTTGTTAGAATGACTTGAATGCAAAGACAATAGAGAGAGAGACATTACGAACGGACCCTACATTTCCCACTTGAGAAATATGGTAATTCAGAGGACGTTTTCATACAGGTTTCACTAATGATATAATGACAACATTATCTTTAATTAAAATAGTCATTTCCAGACAAGTCACTCACTAGTAGAGCCCTGGCTCTACTTGAGATCTGGCTTCTCTTAATCAGTTAAGTCTTAAAGATATTCAAAGCTTTCTGAGAAATTAACTTATGCACAGCTTTCTTGCATTTTAGTAATATTAAAGCCAATGATGCAGAAACGAATTCAATGTAGAACTTGCTGTGAGGTTAAAGTTTTACATAATTAATGGTAACTAAGATTTAGTTCCAACAAAGAGAATCTTGTTTATCACATTGAATTTACATTATATACTTTTCCATTATTTTTCTTTAAACTGAGTAATTTTCACATTTTGTATAGTTAAATGAGAGCTCTATGCATGAAGACCTTCATACTTAGTTTTTTGTGTGTGTATTTATATTTAAGGAAATGTATTCAACACAAAATAGAACCTTTGCCTACCAGGTACGTGTTTTAAGTACTTTGCAAATATTGACTCACTAAATTTACGCTAGAATATATGAATATAAGCATTATTGATCCCATTTTAGAGCTGAGGAAACTCAAGCAGAGTGAAGTTTAGTGATCTAGCCAAGGGCAAATCTAAGAATACAACACACCCCATGTGGCCCCCAAGTCCATGTTTTAGATAGCATTGGCACTTTAAGCTAGTATGAGAATGACTTGTGAGCATTACTCAGACTGCTGTAGTTCATTTGATTCTTGAACAAATCTTTAGAGATTATTTAGTCTAACACTTTTGTTTATCAGATAGAAACAGGGCTGGAGGGGAAGAAGTTAGCTATTCTAGGTACTATCCATTTGTTCCTTTGCAATGGTATTCCGGTTATTTAAAGCATATTTGATCTTGTGAAGAGACAGATTCAGTGTCTTTTCTACCAGGAACCGCAAGAGAGTAAAGATCTATATAATTTCCCAAAGCTCACATAGGTTCAATTTAAACCAAACAATTACTTGGGTACATTTCTCTAGATTATATATATATATAAACATGTATGATAATATACATAATATATAATATGCCATACATAGTATATAATATGTACGATATAATATATATATTATATAGTGTGTATCAATGCTAAAGTTCAAACCAAAGCCTCAAAGCCTCATGCGTACTAGGCAAGTGTTGTACAACTAAGCTACATTCCTAGGTAGCTCTGAATTTTAAACAAAAGTGGCTAGTCTAAAGCCATAGCACTAATCAGCAGAAGACTGTAATTAGAAAAGCAAAGTCATGGTAAACAATGTGTCATTAACTCATGCCTTTAATCCTAACTACTCACTACTCAGGAAGCTGAGCGTGCCAGCTGTGAAGTAGCAGATTGAGAATACAAGGCACTGAGTTTAGGCTCCAGTCCTAGCACAAAGAAAGACATTTGTCCACTGATGGTGCTGTCAGTCCTGCTTCTAGCCCTGTTTCAGTGCTCCTTCCAGTTAAAGGTTGCTGCTCTGATGTTCTGGCATTATCCAGCTTGTTACACTCTGGGAGATGTTGATTACATGGATTGTATTAGGATCAAGTGAATCACAAACGAACCCAGCAAGATATCCAGGTCTCTCTTTTCATGCTCATGTACACTCTCATACATGTGTGTGCATGTACACACAGTCACATGACTCCTTTCAAAACCATGTTCTCATTCATCTTTTAAGCCCACTCAGACTACAACAATGCCTTTTCTCGAAGTAGCAATTATGAGAAAGCGATAATAGTAATCCTATAAGAAAAAAAAGAAGAGAGAGAGAAATGAAAAATCAGCAAAGACAGGAGGCTAGCACAAGGCAGATCAAATGCCAGAGACGGGAATAAAGAGGGTAGAGACGTACATAAAGAGTGCGGTGGGAGCTTTTGTGGTTACATTCTATTTGGCTCTTCCTCAGACTTCCAATGTGTCCTATACCTTAACTCTACAAGTTGTTTAGGCCCAATATATGTTTGGTAAAGGGACGAATGAATCAAAGGAACTGATTTAAATGGGAACCTATTGAATGTTAGGCCTAAAAATGGGAGGTGGGCCCACAGAACAACTCATGAGAGAAACAATTCAGTGAGGAACACACAACGCACTCGAGCTTAACTATGGCAATTTTATGAGACGCGATGTTGCCTTTCTTTCCTTGCTTTCTTCTTTCCCTTTCCACACACCCCTTATTGATTATTTGTAAGCACCACAGCAGGGCAGCACAGCTTTTTACAACCTTTTCTCCTTAGGTTATAGGGAACTTAAGTTGCTTGTTCCAGTCATTTGTCTTTTCTTTTGCTTTCTTCTCAGAGAAGTTATTCAACAACTCATATGGTCTGAAGGCTGAGGAATTTGACATATATGAACACCACACATGCATACACACATACATTACACACACACACACACACACACACACACACACACGCTCACAATAAATAACTTTGTTTCAAACTGGGAAATAGAGATGGGGGAGATTTTCAACATAAAAAGAAAGGATCAGAATTTTATCCTCATTCTCTGGTGGTTGAATAGGTAGAACAATCAATGTCACCTTGAGATTTCTGGGTGTCTGCAAAAAGGCAAAGGTATTCAGACCAAGGGATTAGCCAGGCTGGGAGTTAACACATGAAAAAGCCTTCACAATTTTCCCTGCAGGAGGTTGCAAAAGGGGTAAGCAAGAGGGATTACTTGGGAAGGAAAAAGATCCTGAGGAGGAATTGCAGGTGATTTGTGTGTGTGTGTGTGTGTGTGTGTGTGTGTGTGTGTGTGTGTGTGTGTGTGTGTGTGTGTGCTGGCTATAGAGGCTTGCGTTCAGAGCCTGTGTGCTCTTTTAGCTTTTTTGTTCAAGGCTAGTGCTCTATCACTTGAGCCACCTTTGTCTTTGTGGTGGTTAATTGGAAATTAACCCAGCCCAGGGCTTTCCAGCCAGTGTTGGCTTTGAACTTTCAGTCCTCAGATCTCGGCCACCTGAGTGGTAAGGATACCAGATCCGCTGGTACCCAGCAGATGATGGTCTCTGGAAGTAAAGAAAGAAAATAAGATCAGAGTTACGTTTAGGATGACTGAGAGCGGCATGGGACTTGGCTTTATACTTTGTCTTCTGTGTGTCTAGCTGCACACAGGAGACCCAAGTTGCACACTAGAACAATGACAAGGGAAGACTGTGAGAGAAGAATTACAGGAGAGAAGTGAGCCTAGGCAAGTGGGGGGAGGAAGGGGGAGCCTCCTCCCCTTCTTTGTGAACATACAGACAGGTCCATCAAGCCCGTGGCAGACTTCAGTGATGAGAAAGATACATAATACGATAAAGCTTGGTAGCAGGCATGTGTGATTGGACAGACCAATGAAGAGATAACATTTGAAAGCTTTACTGCTTGGAAAGCTGTTAGCAAGCTGGTGTCCCCTTCATCATGTTTAATTTTACTTTTACTACCCTTCATTTGCTTTGACGGGTTGATGTTGCCATGGTGCGGTTGGAATTCTCATAAAAGTGCTGTTACCCTTTCAAGATGGCCATTTTTTTCAAGGGTTTATACCACATTTTATAGTTATGTCAGAAGGTTTACTTGGTTTATGAATTCTCCAAGCTCTAAGATTGCTCTCTCTGAGAAAAAAAAATAAGTTCCAGGTTGCCATTGGTTCTTGCTGTTTAATTTGCGATCTCTTAACGACAGTCACATCTCAACAAAATTAGAAAAGCATCTTTCGTTTCCTACAAGTAAACAAAAGGGCACACAGAAAAATCAAGCCCACTTTTCTTAAGTGATAACTTCCAGCATCTCTATATAGCTGTCTATATATTTCTGAATATTATTATATTGCATGTGCATTAAATGGGAATAAAATAAGTATAACAAGTATAAGTATGAAATCTAACAATATGTAATCATGTACTTTGATTACTTGTTCATTTTTTCCCAAACATTTCAAAGCTAGTAAACTATATATATAAAAAAAGGAAACTATCCTCTTTAAAAATGCCTACTGAGAATGTCCAGGGTTTCGGAGTGATGAGTTAAGGAGGTTTTCAACTTCATCAATTATTATAATTTTTGTCAGTTAACCAAGAAATTTAATTGATCAGTATATCTGGGTGCCAGAATTTTGAAGAACCCAAAGGAAACTCAAGACATGAGGCACTACCACGTGTAAGAGGGTATTTACACTGAGCCAGCCCAGGCAAATCATGGTGTCACACAATGTGGAAAGACCTGTTATGCCTTCTGACTTTTATGGATTCAATGTGCTTGTGCATAGGATATGAGGTCAGGCATCATGTATGCATTTCAAAGCCCTCCAGGTGTGATCTGGTCAATGAAAGCTTAGTTCCTTTTTCTACACTGCCTGGTAATAACTAGACTTGTAGGGGTTGTTGGAGAAAGTGGAGAGCTGCCTATCTGTATCGGTTTCCTTTGGGTCCTTTAGCAAATTTCCACCAACTTAGTGGTTTAATGTAAATTTATTATTTTATACTACTGGAGATCAGAAGTCTAAAAGGTCAGCTTGTGCTTTTCTGAAACTAAATTCTGTTGACTTTAGCTTCCTCACTGTTGAGATGGGAATGGTAACTGTGTACTGCCATATAAGTTGCAGAACATATAATCATAATGTATAGAGAGTGATGGACATGAAAATGTGATTATAATTCTTTTTGAGTAGTGATTTTCAGGAACAATTGTAAGGAGATTGAATTGTTTAGACCTGAGTCCCTAATTATCATTTGGGATGGTCAAACCTAAAAATCTTACTTATTCTTGGGAAGATGAATTTTAAAATGTCTTTCAAATGATTTCCAACCTCAGTATTCCCATTCTTATGTAACATTTTCCCCACTGAGAGTAGAGTGATCAACCAGTAGTTGACTTTTTACCCAGAGAATACAGCAATGTCAGTTTTATGAATAGTTTACCCAAGGTCACTAGCAGATTCCCTGTGGTGTGGCTTTCAGGATACAAACTGCCATGTTGGAAATACCTCCTTGGCAAAGGTAGAGCAGGGCCTCCCACCAACAGGCAGGTAGGCCTGAGGATTCCAGTCTTTCCACCTTCAAGAGATTGAAGCCTCACAGTCTCCTCTATCTGAGCTACAAATCAAATCCCTGCTACAATTGAACCCTTTCTTGAATGCATTTCTTTTTTACCCTTAAGCAGTCCTATCAAAGGGTTTCAATTCAGCGCATCAGTTTATGAGTATGTTACCCCCTTCATAATTTCTCCTAACTTTCCTAACCCATACCATTCCTTCAGTTATCCTGCTTCCATTTTCACATACATACATTCAACATTAACACTTGAAACTTGATTGCATCTTTGTGCGAGACCTTTAAATTGATGGCCCGCCTAAGGTGGGCTCTGATTCCTGACCCAAAGAACTCTGCCATGTTAAATCATGCATTGTCAGGTCACCAAGTGAAGTGTAGCACGTGAATGTAGCAATAAGATTGGTAATTTGGTTCCCATTTATCCTCATCTTTTCATTTTTCTGATCTTGGGGCTTGAACTCAGCCTAGGTGATATTCCTGGGCTTCTTTTGTTCAAGGTTAGCACTCTATCACTTTGTGCCTCAGTGTCACTTTTGGATTTTTCTGTGTGGTTTATTGGAGATAAGAGTCTCAGAGACTTTTCTGCCTGGGTTGCCTTCAAACCCTGAACTTCAGATCTCAGCTTCCTAAGTAGATAAGATTATAGAGACATGAACCACCGCACTGGCCTCATCTTCATTTAAGAAAGAAATATATGTATATATATATATATTATTATCTTTAAGTAGTTGTAGGGATGAGTTGCCATTCAACAAAGCAATGTATAAATGCATTGCATCCTGACTGTCAGTATGGGTGTTGAAGGAGTACAGTGTGTGGCCTACTTCAAAAACCACAGGTTTATGGGCCAGGAGTTTGGCCTAGTGGTTAAAGTGCTTGCCTAGCATGCATGAAGACCCGGGTTCGATTCCTTGGTACCACATACATAGAAAAAAGCCGGAAGTGGTGCTGAGGCTCAAGTGGTAGAGCTCTAGCCTTGAGAAAGTCCAAGGACATTGCTCAGGCCCTGAGCTCAAGCCCAGGACTGGCAAAAAAAAAAACAAAAACAAAAACAAAAAAAACCCACAGGTTTCTCATCACATTCACAGAAGATGGTCAGCTGAGCTGTGGGTTTTGAACACTCAGTTTGACAGCTCTTGTAAAAAGCAGCCAAAAGTATGTTGTGCCCTTCAACACTTACAGCTCTCAAGTTGAAGCTCACAAAATGGGAGTTGAGAAATACTACCTTCTTTCCTTTGCCCATCTACAGAGTTGACTAGACCTTAGCAGAAACTTCTTTGCAAAAGGAAGGGAAGAATCAAATGGCTCTGGAGAGTTTCTTGAGATATGGTTAATCTCACTTAAGTTACACTCCATTTTAATTCGATTAGAAATGGAAAAAGAAGAGCATTTCCTCTGAACTTCTTTTTCCCAGTTTCTTCCTTAATTGCCTTTTTTTTTTTCAAACCAAAGACTCCTAGTGGCAGCCACAGCCCTGTTGTAAAACAATCCATTGTGTCTGTAACTGGCCCTCATAACAGAACACCTTAATAAGACCAAATTCTATATTTCTTGAGTCACCAAGACAGATTATGTTCACAGTCCATTATTTGAAAGAGGGTATCTGACTTATGGCAAATCTATTTGCAACAGCATTGTAGAACTGTATTTTATCTTTAAGAAGGGTATTTTTTAATAAAAGTAAAATATTTACTTCTGTTGCAGGCAAGAATTTAAGCAGAAGAATTTCTCTCTAATGTTTGTTGAATTGTACAAGAATGATAACAGGGAACGAGATGATACATCAACCAACTTGAAAAACCCAGTTGTATTTTTATTTCAGGAAGAAGGACTGAACTAAAGATGCTCTGTGGTATTATGTGAACCACTTTTCTTTATCTGAGTCATGCATATAACCCCGGGAATTCACAAGGGTAGCATATCTGAATTCTATTACTTAAATTTGCACAAGCATGCAATCAATTCTTCATTCCTTTCCTTCTCTTTAAGACTGATGAAGAGGGTGGAAATTTACAGTCTTGGAGGACAGGAATCCTTGTACGGAATGATGGGTTGTAAGTACCAGAAGGGACCATCGAGATTATTTTATCCAACCTTCTCATTTTACAAGGAAGAGAATCAAGGACCCTTAGTGAATGATCCATCTGTGATTTATGCTTTTTAATGGTACCTAGAGATTCCATCCAGAAAAAAATGACAGGTTCAGATTTCACCAAGAGGAATCCATACACACAAGTAGAGTTATAATCCTTATTGGAGCTTATTTTTTTTTAATTTACTAAAGTCCTATGAAGAATGGTGCGGGCCAAAGGTGCTCAATATTTGGCAGGCAAATGTTGACTTCTCAGCTGCTTCACCCACTGTCTAAGACTGTACCAGTCGAGTGTGTTCTTTGTCACTGTGACAGAATGGCTGGCATACACAGCATGGAAGCCTGATTTATTTTGTTCATGGTTTCATAGATTTCAGTTTACAGTCCTTGGCTCCCTTGATAGGGGGCTGCGGTGAGGCAGATCTTAGGTGCCAGGAGCATGTGTGCAAGGAGGCTGATTATTTTCTGGTGGAAAAGAAGCTGTGTGGACCAGTAACAGGAAGGAGCCAGGGCAAGGTATAGTCTCAAAGGACACTCCCCAGTGACTGCTTCCTTCAGACCTACCTTCTACAGGTACTGTAGAATGCTGAATCCATCGATGCATTAGATCAGAGCCTTCCTGATGCAAACATCCTCATAGACACACCCAGAGGCTTTAGTTGATTCTCCATCTAATCAACTTGACAGTCAGATTAACCAAAATACACTGCGTATTAGGAAAGGCTATTTAATCTCTTATTTTCCACATTTAGAAATCAGGAAAAAAAACAGACAAACAAACATAGAACCAAGTTCTTGGCCTATAGTGAGGATTATATGAGAGTAGAAATTAAATATAAATTGCGAAGTACATATTTGATTCTGTGACTCCAGTCATCTTACCCATTCTGGCTCACACTGCAAGTTCCTGGCTACCGGTCCTCATCAAGAACCACACATTGTACCTTCTCACCTTTAGTTGGACACATGCAATGAAGGAATTGCAGCACTACAGTTCCTCACTTTGGATCCTGCTTCCCTGCTGACCTTAGCATGGAAGCTGTCTCTTCAAGCTCCAAGGGCAATGTAAAGCAAGTCTGGTGCTAGTAATTCATGCCTATAATCTGAGCTATTAAGGAAGCTGAGATCTGAGGATCTCAGTTTCACACAGAAGTGTGGCCTGAGTTATAGAATTCCAGTCTTGAGGGAAAGCGTAATCAAAAGTATAAGGCCCTGAGTTCAAGCCTCAGTTCTGGAAACAAACAAACATATTAGAATAGAGTAGACTAGAATGCAAAGCAAGAACTGGCCAAAGACATCGGTTTGAGAGTTAGGGTTGAAGAGAGAAATCTATTTTGATGGAGGAAGAGCTAAGAATGGATCTAGGCAGTGGAGAGGGGACCACAGATATTTGTATTTTTATGCCAGTCCTGGGCCTTGAACTCAGGGCCTGGACACCATCCTTGGGCTTTCTCAAGGCTAGAATTCTACCACTTGAGCCACAGCACCATTTCCAGCTTTTTTCATGTATGTGGTACCTAGGAATCGAACCTGGGTCTTCGTGGATGCTAGGCAAACTCCCGGCCCCAGATATTAGTATTTTTAGTCATTGATCCCTGAGACAAACAGAACTAGAACTCCTGTTGATTAAAAAATTAAAGAAAGCCCTTAAATGGCAGTTTCAAATAGAAAACACTTGATTTACCAAGCATGGCATACTATGGAGAATGTCACTTGTGCTATTTTTCAACTTTTCTTTCTAGCTTGCCATGGACCTACCATGAGAGGCGACAGCAGTGGATGAAACAGTGTTGCGTTGTGCTTTGACAACGTGGATTGTCCTCCATTGTCTGAGCATGCATTTTAGACTGTTCTGGCCATTCAGTGTGGATCCCAGCAAAGAGCTCTTGTCATGGAAAGGTCATGTGCAGTTATTAACTCAGAGTGACAACTGTAGTTCGGAAAACCATCGTCCTCTCCTTGCCACCTTCACAAGACATCTTTGCTGACAATCCCTTCGCTTCTATTCCATGTCAGCAGGATGTTTTAACGGCCCCCTGTCGTCTGGCTGGGCTGTCTCAGATGTGTGGGATGAAGGAGTGGAGTGAAATTTGTGAGAACAAAGGATGGAAAGAAGATTATAATCTCCCACCACATCCATCCAGTGTCACTTCAGTGAACATTTAACTTTTAGTGACTGCTTAGACAGAGACCAGCGAGCCATTGCGAGGGAGCTTTGGAGCTGGGAAGAGTTCTGCTAACTTCTCAGGAACACTGGGATTCTTTATTCGGGCAGCTGCTAGCCTTCCCTGGGCAGGGTCCATTGCCTGTCATGTGATCTGCCTGAGGCCTCCAACTACTGGTTCTGGTGACCCCAGGCCAGGTCCACCAATGTGCTTTGGTGATTTCTCAACACATGGCATGCTGATGCCGCACAATGAGCTCCGCACAATGAGCTCCACCACCATGAGATTTAATCGTTTCTATACTAAATGGGCAAATGGATACTTTTCTCATGACTTCTAAGACTGCAACAAAACCAGCAAAGCAGAAATGGTGCTGTAGCTCAAGGGGTAGAGTGCTAGCTTTGAGCTGAAGAACTGAGGGACATCGCCCAGGTCTGGAGTTCAATTCCCATGATCGACAAAAGAGAAAAAGAAAAAAAAAATAGCAAAGTGGCCAGGCTTCAGTGGCTCACACCTGTAATCCTAGCTACTAAGGAGGCTGAGATCTGTGAGTCCAGGCAGGAAAGTCCATAAAACTCTTATCTCCAAGTAACTACCAGAAATGTTGCAAGTGGAGCAATAGCTCAAGTGGTATCAAACTAGCCTTGCACACAAAAGTTCAGAGACAGCACTACCAAGGCTCTGAGTTTAAGCCTCAGGACTAACGTGCATGTGAACACACACACACACACACACACACACACACACACACACACACAATCAATGAATGAAGCTAAGATGAGATTTTGTTTTCAGATTAATAGGGGAACCTGACAGAGTTAATCTACCTGTAAAGTCTATGTGTGTAGGAGAAAGGCAATGATTGCACCAATTTGGCAGTCTTCTTTGATTACAAAAGTTATGCATGTTGAGCTAGCAAGGCATGGATTTCAAAAACAAGGTGGCAAACTGTACTGGCAGCTTGCCTTCTAAATGTGTGCCTTTATCCATATGTCTGTGTTTCTGTGTGTCTCTGTATATCTGTAGGTGTATGCACACACATGGCTAGGTGTGAACTTAGGCTTTCGACATCTGCTATCAATGAATCTACCTTTGGAAGGATGAGCAAGACAGCTAGTGTTAGGAAGAAGAGTGACATGTCGGGTGTTTATGCTAGTATTGTTTTGCTTAAGTACATGAATTAGTACATGAGTAGCTGACATGAATTACTAATTGCTGGTCTAGAAACTGGTGGGGGGAGAAAGTCTCTGCCCCTGAGAGATGGTCAACTCGATTTCCTTACTGTGTTGCTCCCATAGCTCCCTTGACCAGGCTAGCCCTCTACTTGACAGATTTTTAGAGAGCTCTCTTGCCAGAATGGAGGTGCTTGTTCAGGGCAGAGGAGCTGCTCTGAAGAGCATGCTGATGGAGAAAACTGGTGACGTGTGATAAAATGATGGGCTCTCCAGGGAAATCTCCCCAGGCTCAGCACTGCTGCTCTATGATTAGTCTTGTCCTCACGAGGGGGATTGCACACAGCCTGTTTTCAGCTTCTTGGAAGGAATAATATATGTTTTGAATATTACTCTGCTATTGACATGCTGGCATTTTTGCTTTAACAATTTTTAAAGAAACAAGTAGGAGTTTACAGTGCTGGGCACTTAATAATTATGGAAGACAGCTAAGGTGGTTGGTTGCATGAATACATATTATTTCTACTTTGGTGTTCTTTAGGTCTTTAAAGGTATCCTAAAGTGCCCAGCCCATTTCTCTATACTCAGAAAATGATTCCAGAAAGTAAATGTTCAATAGAGTCAGGAGTCTCAAATTTTCTGAAGTCCCTCCTCTGATAATTTCCTTCCTTCCTTCCTTCCTTCCTTCCTTCCTTCCTTCCTTCCTTCCTTCCTTCCTTTCTTCCTTCCGTCCTTCCTTCCTTCCTCCTTCTGTCCCTCTCTCCCTCCGCTATTTCTTTTCCTTCTTTCTTTCTCCAATATTGGAGTTTGAATTCAGGGGGCAGAACACTGTCTCATAGCTTTTTTGTTCAAGGCTTATACTCTTTATCTTCCTAGATTGGCTTTAAGCTACAATCCTCGAAATCTCACCTCCTGAGTATCTAGGACTGCAGGTGTGAGCCAACAGCACCCATCTCTAATTTCCAATTTTGTTATCTAGGATCCCCACAAAACAGGCCCTTAGATACATAGATTAAAAGCACACACGGATCCTAACAACGGTGCAGAAATACCTAGCAGGGTCACAAAGTTCTTTTCACCAAAGGGATGTTGACCATATTGTAATGCTCAATTATCAAATTCAAACCAGACATGGTGGCAATGACTGCCTATCCAACTGGTTTTAAGTGACTTCAGGGAACTAAACTCTATTATTTATTATCTCTTTTTTAAAAAAGAGAGAGAGAGATATAACAAGCCAGGTACCAGTGGTTTATGCCTGTAACCCTAGCTACACAGGAGACAGATCTGAGGATGGTTCACAGCCATCCTGGGCAGAAAAGTCCATGAGACTCTTATCTCCAACTAACTGCCAAAAAATATTTGAAAATGGAGGTGTAGATCAAGTGGTAGAATGTTAGTCTTCAGCAAAAAACTTGATACATAAGGACATATAATGTGAAGCTAATTGAAAGGACCTCCAGGATAGTGAAACAAAAGCCATATAATGAATGATTGTTGTCCTTAATGTACTATGTTGTCTCTCATCTCCTTTGCTGTCCCTTGGTTATCTCATATTGGTATAGTATCTCACTTTGTTATCTGATATATTGAATTTATTTGTATTTGAATATTTGAAATTTGATAGGGAAGGGGGGAAAACCAAGATGGGTGGGGGTGTAGGGGGGAGGGAAACGGGTACCAAGACATGTGAAAGGGTATCAATGTATGTGAATTAATGCACCTTCTATCTGGCAAATATCATGTAACCCTTTTACTAATTACAATAAAAAAAAAACAAAAAAAAAACAACAACAAAAAAAACTTAGGGACAATGCCCAGGCCCTGAGTTCAAGCCAGAGAACCCTAAAATACACACACACACACACACACACACACACACACACACACACACACACACACACACAGAAGGCAGATAACGTTATCTACTATGCCATTTTTCCCTGAAAATTAAGTGAAATAATGTTACTTAGAGAAGCTTTACTCTAGTACCTTTATGTGTCCAGTGATTTTGAAAGTATATTATAAACACTTTAAATGTTAATTGTTAAATAATGATAGAACTAAAGAGATTTAGGCTTGTGGTGAGTCTGTTTGCATATTTTGGATGCATTTACTTAACTTCACGTTCAAGACAACCTTAGGTTGTATGTTGTATTCAATATACTCGCCTTTAAGGAAGGTACAGATAAACTTCTTGTAGCTTCAGTAGCTATGTTCTGAGCTGGCCAGCTTCAGCCCTACTGGTGAGATGTACTCCTGATTCCAGTAGGTAAGTATCTTCATGGGGAGGTAGTTAGCTTTGAAATTCCAGTTTCTCTGCCTGCTAAAGACAAGTGCTTGCAGCGTATCAAACATATTTAGGAGAGAGCTATTGATGGATAAATCATGAAAGACGCACACTTGAAAGGTTAATATTGACATCCTGTAAGATTCAACTTTATATGCAGCACAGATATTGATCCAATGTGGTACTGGGCTAGACAAGCTAGCTCAGATCATTTTGAGAAGGAACAAAGTCAATGCTTAGAAGGTCCCAGACACGTGCACAAAGAGATATTCTTTACATACATTTTGGAGTTTCTAATTCAGCGATGAGCTAATATTCATTTGTGCCTTGCAAGAACGGTAAATAATATCCTTCATTAGGAAACATTGCTGACAGCCCACAGAAAGTACCCAGAGCCCAAATATTACTTTGGAAAGGAACTCTGCATTTGCAGTGTTCAACTCACAAACTGGAGAAAAGATTTTTTTAGTGTTGTCTTGAGCCCTTACTATTTTTTGACTAATAGACAAAATGTGTTTACTACTCAAAGTAAACTTTCTGGTAAGAAAAATGGTTCTTTTATTCTTAGATCGGGGAGGCATCTATTCAATAGCTAATCATTGTCCCAAATATAGAGCAAGATGCATATATTCAGAAAACTGAATTTCAGCTCAGAAATCTGAATTTCCAAATGATAACTTGCATTTATTTTTTTCAAACAACTACACATTTAGGAAAAACTACAGGATTGGTAAAGAGATCCAGCAGTTTCTTGCATAATTCTATGGAATACAAAAGAAAGGAAATGCAATTGTGTGTGTCATATCAGTAGATGCCACTGGGCACTGGAGAGAAACTAAATTTCTGAGTTTATCTCATTATTTAACTTTTTATTGTATTAACTTTATTATGGTTTAACTTTATCAAGAATGTTATAAAAGTAGTTCAGAGAATTCCTGTGTCAACATATCCAGATTCTACCAGTATCAACAGTGAACCTAACAAAATCGGGAAATTAATATTGACACTAATTTATAAGAGTATCAAGCATTAACTCCAGCATATTTTTTTGGTATGAAGACACAGTTCAGCCCACACCAGGAAGTAAGACTATATATGTATTCATAAGATTAATGAACTATAAGATTTATTATTTATCTTAGATCTTCTATGTTCTTATGCTTTTTTGCCACTCCAGGACTTGGGCACTGTCCTTGGGCTTTCTCAAGGCTAGAGCTCCACCACTTGAGCCCCAGCACAACTTCTGGCTTTTTTCTATGTACATGGTACCAAGGACTCGAACCTGGGTCTTCGTGTATGCTAGGCAGGCACTCTACCACTAGGCCAAACTCCCGGCCCATTCTTATGCATTTTTGTCCCTTTGATAGTTTCTATATGCTATACTTAAATTTACTATAGATTTTTCTTCTTGAAGGTGCTGGCTATTATGAGCAAGATGTATTCTACTCACAGATTGACAAGCTGAACTCAAATCCTTTGTACAACTGCTTAAATATAATAATAATAATAATAATAATAATAATGAAAGCATGACTCTCAAATGTGTGAAAATCTACAGCAAATCTTTTTTTCCTATTTCTTTTTTCGTATATTTTTTATTGTACTTAATAGAAGGGTTACATTATATTTGCCAGACAGAGGGTGCATTACTTCACATACATTGATACCCTTTCTCATGTTTTGGTCCCCATTTCCCTCCCTCCACCCCAGCCTCTCATCTTATTTTCCTCCCTTCCCTATCAGACTTTAAATAACCAAATACGCATATATACAATATATCAGATAACCAGGTGAAATACTGCAAGATTATGAGATAACCAAGGAACAGCAAAAGAGATGAGAGATAACATAGTACATTAAGGATAACACTATAGATTGCAAATTTTGAATTTTGTGAATTGGGAATTGGGGCTATTACATTTAAATTTTCTCATCGTGTGTGTGTGTGTGTGTGTGTGTGTGTGTGTGTGTGTGTGTGTGTTGGTTGAATGTGGATGTTTTCCTTTACTAGTTACCTCAATTGGCCAATAACACTTTATTTAAAAATACATTTTTAATTTTTATTTTTAACAGTACTATGATTTGTATTAAAGATCTTAAGCTTGCTAAGTAAGCACTCTACCACATGAGCCATAGCTGAAGCTCTTTTTATGGTATTATAGATTTTTGCCAAGAATGACTTGAACTACTTTAAAGACATCACATTTAGAAGTCAGAAGAGGTAGGCATGATATCTGTGGTAACCAAATCACTGACAACAGCAAGAACAAACAAATACATTTAGAGATAGAAAGATCCCCAATAGAAACACAATGTATTCCTCCTATCTACTACTCATGTAAAATAAAGGAAATCACCATCGATTAGCCTCTGTACTACTTTCAATCATGGCTGAAAAGTCTTTGTCATTTCTTCCATCACAAAGCATCCCCTTGTCTTGAGCCTAAGTGTAGCTGAGATGATTTCATTGGAGAGAGTGTGATAAAAGAGACTTTATGATTTAGTCATAGAAGTCACATAAAATGACTAAACCATAAAGGAACACTTAGTTTTTTTCCCTAGCCTGTTGGAATACATTCCCTTACAACTCCATGTGGAAACATGAAAGTCCAAAAAATCCTGAGTAGACACATTGGAAAGAAGCTCAAGCCACACAGGGAGGCAAGACGTAGTCACTCAAGGCAGTGGCCCCATTTGAGCCAAGGCTTAGAGTTATGGAAATCAGAAGTCACAAGCATGAGTGGGAGTCTTTCGATGATACCAGCATCAACCAAGGAATAACACACAGCAACTGAACTCTCCTTTAGCCACTATCAGAGTCAGACAATACCTGTAATCTTCCCTGTGACCTGAGTCTTATGAACCCCATAGAAGAGTGGCTTTTCTCTGCAACTAAATTTGTGCATGATTTATTAGCACCAATAAATAGAACAGAGCTTCCTTCCTAGACCTTCCTGAGCTACAGTTGTAATTGAGGTTATCAGCAAAACCTTCCTTCATCCCTCAGTGTTCTTGTTTCCTTGCTACCCTGGCAATCTTTTGAAAGATCCAGGAATAGAAGGGGCTGCAATTTGAACTCAGGACCTGAAGCTGAACTCTTCCCTCCTCCTGTATTCTCACACATTGTCTACTAGATCATCCTCGGTAAACCATTTTATTTCTTTGGGTCACTTTCTCCCTTCTAAGCTGGTGAGGAAAATAAAACAAACACAAAAAAACAAAGCTTTCTCTGCAGGATGGTCACGCGAATCAAATGTGAGCACAGGTGGAAAAGTAATGGAATTTAGACTCCAGTGCTTGGTGAGAGATGTGGGGCACAGAGCGGCATTAATCTCCCTTGAGTTCCGGTCTTGTAAAGAAGTGTATTTGCCCAAGCAAATCAATAGTGTTGATGCTGCAGCCATCAGAAGAGCAAGTGCACATCTAAAGCTGTCCACCGGGGACTTCTAAAGAGTCTCTGTGAGTGTGTGTGCACGTGTATGTAATATAATAGTGGGCCAGCCTGGTGATTTTGAAACAACTCAAGTCTGACATGAAAGCGAGTGACAGCACTTGGAACGGAGGCCATGAAAAGCAAGTACATTGCAAATCACTCGGTCGTACTGTCGTGGGAATCAGAGTCACCTTATATATTTTCTTAAATGTAGTTCCCCAGAAAACCTTTCATAAAATTCATGACTGTCACTGACCTTTGCTAGATCCTTGTTTCTACAGTCTCTCCCTCCCTTCTATAAATATAACCAGGGCTTGCAAGATGCTTGTGGCTAACAGAGTTGATTGGCTGCTAGACAGATATTCATAAACTGATCTCCTCCTAGCCAGTCCAAAAAAGTGCTTCACACCATGGCAGTTTCCCATGCAACTAGGGGTGGCCAGGGGGCCTGAAGTCTCTTTGTAAACTTTCTTTTATCTCTTGCGACAAGGACACAGAATACCCCCTTATGCTTTCTACTCCATTGGATATATTGATGATATGGTCACAGAAGCCTCCTTGTGACAATCAAGGAATGACAGATTGGCATCTGCACTGATATTATTGGCACTAACATTACTTTACACAAGCAAGTAAGTCTCTCTTGATGCTTACCAGTGCATTTCCGGTTGCAGATGAGGAAATTCCTCACTCAGAGCATGTTGCAGGAAAAAGCTTGCACCATAGCAACTGAAACTATCTTCTACAATTGAAGGAGATCCTATTTCCACATCCCTTATGGGGAAGGCAGATACACAAAGCCTCGGTGATGTTCAACTAGATTTAATCTCTAGTTAGTAATTTTTACCTACTCTAGGTTTCTTGATGATTATGTCTTTTCCTGGGCCAAGCCAAAGTTAAGGGTCTGTGGAAAAATAGGCAAGAGAAGCAGAAAGCTAATCAAGCCAATGAAAACGTCATGACTTAAATGTATACGACATACAATAAATATCACTTGAGTAATATCACTGGGCAAGCCAGCCAGACCTCATTGGGATAGCTAGATTTAGGCTGGATCTGGAAGATACTAAGATTTATGAAGTCTACCACAGGCACCAGCCACTCTGTGCTAAAGGTATCACCGCATGAACGGAAGCGTCACTATAATCTTAGGAAGGGATCACCAATGTGCTCATCTTATGGAAGCAGGAGATGCTAAGGGATTTCTTCAATGCAATGAAGCTAGAATTTGAATCCAGATCCATTTGGTATCAGAGCTCTTAGCAGACCCCAGACCACTAACAACACCTAGCATGGAGTAACTGCCTGATCAATAAATATTTGCTAAAAGGACGAATGGAACAATGATGTGAGGAAAAATCTTGGAATGTGTATTGTCCACTATGGGGCGGAGGAGAGAAGGTTGAATGGTGGAGATGTAAGGGAAGCTTTGAATTATTCACGCTATGGAGTGCCTAGACTGTTCAAAGCTTGCTACTTGTTCAGTGAAGTAAGTCTTCAAGACAGTCACTTAAAAGAAGACAGAAGCAGACAGAGTGCTAGACCTTTGGATAGGCCCCCAGAATGGTGGGTTGTCCTTAAGAATTCACAGATTCATAGCCCAAATGTAGAAGACAATATAATGTACTTCACACTGTGGACAGGGCTAGCTGGGGGGGGAAGGGTTAATTTACCTACTCTATGCTGACCTCTACAACCATGAGCAATTCATCATGAGTTAGATTTCCCAGCCCAGGGGATTTGGGAGTGATCAATGGACTTTGGAACACACACACACACACACACACACACACACACACACACACACACCCCTTCCCAGGTCTCACAAACTTCCGGTAATAGACTCCCAAAGAATGTGAACAATTTACAGTTTAATGAATTTGTTTTATTCTGATCCTGTCTAGGCATTGCAGCTTCTTCCTCCCTTATTTATTCCTCAGCCATTCTTATTTTTTTGTAGCTATTCCCTGTAACTTTCCTCTTTTGTAAGGTCATGCTAAGGACAAGATGTTGCGATGGCTGAGATGAGTTGTGAACAGGTACAAGCCAGGTATATGTTGGTGATTCTCTCTCTTCTTGGAGGCTCTCTGAAATCTGGCCCATAAAGAAAAACATCACACACTCAAGATTTAGAGTCCAAATTCCGATTTTGAGGTCGGTGTCATTCAGATGAATGCCCCTGAGCCAGGCACAACAGAGCAGTAACTGGGCAAGATAAGGTGATTCAGTGTCAGGGCTCTGTGAGCCGTAACTCATCAGGGTGGGGGAGACATTTCTATAACCACTGAAATGTGGAAGGCCAACCTTGTCCCTATATATTGCTGTATTCCACAATGCCTGTTTCATGGGAAATCCGTCTCTTTCACCCTGGAGGACTGGAGCATTGAAAATTAGTTTGCTATATTGGTCTTGTTGTACTGGCGGCACAGCATTAGCGCAGGATAGAAGTGATCACATGGCTGTTAAATATTTGCTGCGTGAGGACAATAGCTTTGAATCTCAACCTACGATATTTGCTTAATAGTGATGCTAATGGTGGCATTAGGGTGCGAAGACTCTTCAGCTTTCTTCACCAGATAGTATAAACACTCCAGTGCCCAGTGTTTCATTTATATGGGAATGCAATTAAGATTAGCTTCTAATTATTTCTGACACATGCTCTTTAATACCAGAGACTTCAAGTCATAGTGGTCAAAGGCTAATGCATCATAACAGGTTACAACATCCCCAAGGATTTCTTGATGGACATACAAACGCTTTGGGTTCTTTCTTTCTCTCCAGTTGATTGACACCCTGGCAGGTGTAAAGTGATGGCCACGCCTCTAGCTGTCCATTCAAAGACCTTGAATGAAGAAGGACATGGCTTTAGTAATTAGCTTCCATGTTATTGAGGGGTGGGGGTTGAGAGCAGCTGGAGTATATTTAGTGCTCTTCTGGAGCAAAGATACCTTAGGGATGATGCTAACATTTTCAGTTCAGTCCTTCAGCATAAATATCTTGACAAATTGAATTTCAGTTTCCAAAGTGTCTTTTTCTCCCATGAGGAAGACACAAATGGGAAACCAAGGATTACAGAGTAGCATCAGGATAAATGCTAGGTAGAAAAGAAATATTTGCCAAGAACAAATGATTATTTCTGACATTGTTGAAAACAGGTAAGAAAATAAATTTTACTTCAAAAATAACTGGACCAGAGTTCAACTGCACACGGAGAAAGAAATCGTGTGTTGTCACTTCTGAACTGTAACACTCTTGAGATATGTGTGCAGAGGGCAGGATTTCCTTGACTTCTGTGGCAAACCTCCCATTGTCCTATGCCATGCACTGTCTTATAGTTCATTTGGATGGAGGGTCTCTGCACTGTAGCTGCTGCTTCTCTTGAATGTTGAATGTTTGAAGATCAATAAATTTGTGGTCTTGTAATCTGTTGTTCTCTGAAAAACTTCCAGAGAGCCAAGAACCTACATACCCGTTGAATCTAGGACAGATGATTAAATGGGAGGAAGGAGCTATTATTGGGTCAACAAGGTTCCACCATCCTATAAAGGCCAGCCATCATAGGTTTGCTGAAATATGAAACACAAGCATATCTGTTCTCTGTGTGTGGTTGTGTGAACAACTCTTGGTCTTGTTGGCCTCAGGTTCTTCACTCCATTAAAACAACCAAAATTTTATAGAATACCTGCTGTACAAAAGGGAAAGAGAAACTTTGCAGGAGCTCACTTTGTATTCAAAGAATGAGACTCTAATACATAAAACAGTTGATCAATCCAAGCACCAACATAAAATGATGTGAAATTACAAGGAAAGGAACAACTGATATCTCTGGGGAAAGGAAATGATTGACGGGGTCAATGATAGCTCAACATAGGTCACCTGAGTGCGAAAACTGAGTATGATTAGATCAAACAGGCAATGTAAGAGATTGGAGTGGTTAATAGGCCTTCCCAGAAGCATTGTACCCGAGAGTCATATTGTGTGATGCTTGTCCCACAGGAGTGTTCCAGAAAGGAATAGAGCACACAGCAGCAAAATTCTAGGCAGACTTCCATTTCCTTACATTTTATTTTTACTTTTTTTGTCTTTTTTCTTTTTTTTTTCTACTTTTTTTTCCAGTCCTGGGGCTTGAGCTCAGGGCCTGAGCACTGTCCTTGGGCTTTCTCAAGGCTAGAGCTCTACCATTTGAGCCACAGCACCATTTGAAGATTTTTCTATGTATGTGGTACCGAGGAATCGAACCTGGGTATTTGTGCATGCTAGGAAAGCACTCTACCTCTAGGCCAAACTCCCAGCTGAAATTTATATTTTCTAAGCCCTGAACTATTCAATAAACTCCAAGCTGATATGTCTAGGAGGCTGACATTTGCCTTTCCTTTTTAATTTCTTTTTTTTTTTAATCCATGAATGCAACACTTTTAAGGAATTTACTTCATGTATATATGCATTCTATACCCCTAATTTTACACTGATAGTAAAATTCTTGTGCCGCAGGGCCGGGAGTTTGGCCTAGTGGTAGAGTGCTTGCCTAGCATGTACGAAGTCCAGGGTTTGATTCCTTGGTAACATATACATAGAAAAGCTGCAAATGGTGCTGTGGCTCAAGTGGTAGAGTGCTAGCTTTTAGGAAAGTCCAAGAACAGTCCTCAGGCCCTGTACCCAAGCCCAGGACTGGCAAAAAAAGAAAAATTCTGGAGCTCTATCACAGTCAGAATGATGGAAATAGAATAGTTGCTGTTGATGGTGGAAAATATGGAGATATGGGGGGACAGAGGTTAGCCTAGTGGTAGAGTACTTGCCAAGCATGCATAAAGACCTGGATTTTTTTCAGAGAAAAAAGCTGCAAGTGGTGCTGTGGCTCAAGTGGTAGAGCTATAAATTTGAGAAAACCCAAGGACAGTGCCCAGACCCTAAGCCCAAGCCCAGGACTAGCAATTTATTTTTTTAATATGGAGATTAACCATAAGGGCATTACCTGATGAATGTAACTGTAACTACACTAAACATTATCCTAACAAAAAATAAAATAAAATAAAATTAAAAAAATGGAGAGCCAAGCACAGTGGCTCATGCCTGTAATCTTAGTTATTCAGGAGGCTGAGATCTGACAATCATGATTCAAAGCCAGCCCGGGCACTAAAGTCCATGAGACTCTTATCTCCAATTAACTACTCGAAAACTGCAAGTGGCACTGTGGCTCCATGGGAAGGGCAGTAGTAGCCTTGAGCTGAAAAGCTCAGGGACAATGCCCAGACCTAGGGTTAGGATGGTAGCCTTGAGCTGAAGAGCTCAGGGATAGTGCCCAGACCCAGAGTTCAAGCCCCATGACCGACAAAAAAAATGGAGATGAATTAGGAGGATAAGTGTCCATAGACAATATTGAGGAACTTTATTGTGCCAGTGGATGTGAGAACCGCTGGGAAGAAGTTGGCTTAACTCCATGATTGGCACTAGGCCTCTGTTTTCAGCATAATTGTGAATGTTGTGCTTGTACAGACACTGGAGTTCTAGATAGAAGGATAAATTTAGGGAACATTTTGAGTATAACCTTGACAAAAGAGTATGAGACATTTGAGGGGCATTCCGGAGGATTTATGCATGTATGCCTGTACTGGGGCACTGTACTGGCACTGTCTTTTATTTTTGTTTTCATATTTTTACCCAAAGGTGAAGGTTGATCACTTGAGCCACACCTCTCCTGGCCCCCTTTTTTTGTGTGGTTAATTGGAGATAAGTATCTCAAGGATTCTTCTGCCTGGACTGTCTTTGAACTGTGATCCTTAGATTTTATTCTTCTAAGGAGTTAGGATTATAGGGTGAGCCACAAATGCCTGGCTATTCAGGAAGATTTTAAGAATGTCTCTGGAGAATAAATGCAAGCAAGGTCTCGCTGGAATTAAGTAAAAGAAAGGGGAGGAGGTGTCATGGAGGAAAAGACAAAATGGAGAGAGAGGTAGGAGAAACTAGGGGGAAAGGGATTTGTATCTCTCTAATAGATATTCTTAATCAAACATTGCCAGGAAGTTAACCCGTTTCATGGCATTTCAACCTAAGAGTAAGCCTAAACACAATTACATCCCGCTTTATCCATTTGACTGTGAGGCTTTGAAATAATGACTGACATTTCCCTATCATTTCTTCCCTGCCCATTGGCCTATTCCCATGCTGCATCCACTGACTCACTGAACAGATGTTGTGATAAAAAGGCTTTTGATTTTAAAGAGCTTAGACTTTTAATTTTCAAAAACAAATAGCTTTAGGAAATTTGAAAGCAAACAAGTTTGGGCCTCTGTTTCTTCAAAACCTGAAGGACAGGAAGAGTGGATCCACCATGGTGGAGCCTGAACAAAGGGCCACTGGAAGCCCCAGAAGTCCTGCCCCAGCAAGGGAAGAGTGGATGGTTTCTGCTCAGAGTCATTGATTGAAGTAGAGGTAAAGAAGTTCTTAAAGCTCATGAAGCTTCCTACAATCTAAGGAAGCAATAGATAAGCTCTTTTTTTTTTTATTTTTAAAAGACTGGGCTAAGCCAGGAGCGGTGGCTCATGCCTGTAATCCTAGTTACTCAGGAGGCTGAGATCTGAGGATCAAGGTTCAAAGCCAGCCCAGGTACAAAGGATCTGAAACTCTTATCTCCAATTAACCTCTAGAAAATGGGAAGTGGGAATTGGCTCAAGGGTAGAGCAGTAGTCTTGAGCTGAAGAGCTGGGAGACAGCAGCCAGGCTAATTTCAAATCCCATGACATCACCCCCCCACCTCCCACTACACACACACACAAAACTTGGGCTAGAATTCTAGGGACTTCAAAGGAGATCTATTCTAGTACTGCTAAAACTCTTCAATGAAATAGAAAATGAAAAAAAAAAACACTACCAAACTCATTCTATGGGGCCAGCTTGACTCTCATTCCCAAACCAGCCAGGGACTCATTAAGGAAAGAGAATTTTAGGCCCATTTCTTTGATGAACATCGATGTAAAATTTCTGTCCAACCAACTTCTACAACTCACCAAGAAAAAAATGATAAACTGTCACCAAACAAAGCTGATTCAATATAAGCAAGACAATTAATAAAATACAATATATCAATAGGAGCAAGGACAGGAACCACATGATCATGTAGAAAAAGCATTTGATAGGATCCACCACCCCTTTATGATGAAAGCTCTGGAGAAACTAGGAATCCATGAAATTTTCCTCAATAAAACACAAGCTATAAGTGACAGATCTACAGCCAGCATTATACTTAATAGTGAAAAGTTAAAGCCATTTTCTCTAAAATCAGGAATGAGTGTGTGCTCTCTCCACTGCAGACCTAGGCCACCTAATCTTTAAATAACAGGATGGAAGAAAAACTTACTCTTCAACAAATAGTGCTGGAAGAATTGGCTGTACACATAGACAAAACTGAAGTTAGATCCTTATATATCACTCTGTACAAAAATCAATTCCAAAAGGATCAAAGACCTCAAGGTAAAAGTAGATACACTGAGAATATTACTGGAAAAGATAGGGGAAACACTAGGACTATTTGGCATAGGTTGAAATTTTCTTTATTTTATAATCAATGGAGTTTAATTTGCTAAACATAAAAGCTAGAAACATGCTTATTTTTAGTGGTTGTTATTAATATTTAATTTTTTATTTTTACTAAAGAGGGGATGAACGGGGGATGACGTAAGTTAGGCAAAGAATACATTTGTTTTTCGACAATATCACCCCTTCCCTTGCTTTCTCCCAGTTTTTTCTTCCCATCCATACCCACAAGTTTTTGTTGTTGTTGTTTTGTTTATTATTTTATTGTCGGGATAATGTATAGAGGAGTTATAGTTACTTTCATCAGGTAGTGGGTAAATTATTTCCAGGAACTTGATACCCCTTCTCATGTTTTTGTCCTACTCTCCTTTTCCCCTTCCCCCCAGTTATCTTGTTTTCCCCCTTCCCTTCTCTATTTCAAATAAACCAATACGTGTGTATACAGTATACCAGTATACAAATTCAGATACAGTAACCTCATGAAATTAACCTCAAGTGGAATAGAGGAAAATGAGAGAGAGAGAGAAAGGAATAACTTTACACAGTACATTAAAAACAGCAATCACAAAATAAACCTTTTTAAAAACCCAGAAACACAATAAATCAAAGAAAGTTTGGACAAATGGGATTGCACTGCAGAGTAAGAACATAGGTAACCATATAAATAGAAAGCCCACAGACTGGGAGAAGATCTTCACTAGTCATGTAACAGATAAGGGCCTCATATCTAAAATATACTTGGAGCTTAAAAAACTAAGTCCCCTAAAAACAAATCCTCAAAGAAACAACCACCCAATTAACAAGTTGACTAAAGACTTAAAGAGAGACTTATCTGAAGAGGAAATAAAAATGGTCAAGAGACACATGAAAAAGCATTCAACATCTCTCTCTGGTCATAAAAGAAATGTAAATCAAAACAACATTGAGATTACACCTCACCCAGTTAGAATGGCTATTATCAAGAAATCTAGTAATAATGGATCCCTGGCAGGGATATGACCAAGAGGGAGCGTTAATAAACTATTGGTTGGAGTATAAATTTGTTCAACCACTCTGGAAAGCAATATGGAGGTCTTTCAAAAGACTAAACATAGAGCTCCCCTATGACCCAGCAATCCCACTTTGGGCATTTGCCCAAATGACCACAAACATAGCTATACCGAATCTACCAGCACAACAATGTTCATTGCAGCATGATTTACCATAGCTAAGATATGGAACCAACCCAGATGTCCCTCAATAGAGGAATAGATCAAGAAAATGTACTATATGTACAGAATGGAATTCTATGCTGCCATCAGAAAGAATGACATTGTCCCATTTGTAAGGAAATGGAAAGACCTGAAAAAAACTTACATTAAGAGAAGCAAGCCAGGACCAAAGAAACATAGATTTCCCTCATTTGTTATAACTAGGATATATCTACACTATTCTTAGCAGAGGGTCACAATAGCCCAATCAGTAGGTGAATATGACTATATTTAATGAAGCATTTCATAATGGACTCCAATAACTAGAACCAAGAAATTTCTATAATATACTGTTGGCAGGTATTTCATTTTTCTTTCTTTCTCTTTCTTGTTTTATTTTGTTTTTGTCTTTTATGTTTTGTTTTGTTTATTGTACCTTCTGTCTTGTATAAAAGTTTATCTGATATGTGAAAGGAAAAGGGAATCACAGAAACAGCAGGAAAAAGGATGAACCAATGTAACAATGATACTCACTAGACACGAGGTTTGAAATGAACTTTACAATTTGGTGGAAGGGGAGTAGTGAAAATGGAAGAAAATGAGGAAGGGAGCAATAGTGTCCAGAAAGAAATGTACTCATCACCTTACTTATTTAACTGCAATCCCTCCGTTCATTGCCTTTACAATAAAAAAATATGTCTTAGGCTAGACACCACTGACTCTTGCTTGTAACCTTAGCTATCTGATCTGAGGATATGTTTAGAATCAAGTATTGGAGGAAAGCTTGTGAGACTCTTTTCTCCAATTAATCACCAAAAAGCTGCAAGTTGAGGTATGTTACAAGTGATAGAGCACAATCTGGAGCAAAAAGAATCTAGGCCTTGAGTTTAAGCCCCCCACGACTGGCACAAAGGAAAGGAAGGAAGGAACTCTTGAAACTATTCAAAGAGGGGCCAGTCAAGGTAAGACTTGGATTTAAGATTGATAGATAGCTCAGAACTTTCCTCCATGAATTAACAACAAGAAACATCTGCAAGTCTGTCTTTCTTTCTTTCTGTCTTTCTTTCTCTCCTATGAAATGGCATCTCATTAACCTTTTGCCTGGGCTAGCTTTGAACTGAATTTCCCAGTCTCTACTTCTCATGTTGCTGGGATTATAGCTATGAACCACCAGGCCTGGTCCAGAAATATGTTTTAAATACATTTGTAACACCACAGTCAAACATGTTAATTGTGGTAAAATGATGCTATAGAAATATGAAAAGTGACTTAGCCAGAAATAAGGAAATATAGAGATATGTGGATCTGGGTGGAGCTGAGAATCATACATAGGAGGTAAAACAGCTCCCATCATGGTTATGAGGTTCTTAAGGCAAACTCATAATTGTGATGGATGGAGATAGATTCAAGGAGAAGTGGGGAGGGTACACTGGCATAGATGGATTCAGGATACATGGAATTAGCATGACCCATGAGAAAATGGGCAAAAAAAGGTTGAAGCTAAGGTGTTCAAGAATAATTACTAGGAGAACATTGCTGTTGTGGATAAAGTAGGGTGGAAATGATTCCAGGATGTAGCCAGTTGCTACTCCTGTGGTTAAAGGACTTCCGAATACAATGACCTGTAAGCACTGCCTCTGGTGTCCAGTGATGGGACAGGTGGAGGTCTGGATGGTCAGTCACAGAGGTAAGCTTTTCCGAAGGTTCCTAAAGTAGAAACAGGGAAAATATAGCTGGCACCTTTTGTCTATTTTTCACGACTGAGTCCAGGTTTCCTCTGATCTTGCAGAGAACTGGCCACTCCCAACATTGGAACAAAGCACTGGGGAAACTAGAGATTGCATCGCTTTTTGATAATGTTCTGATTGACTCCATTTCTTCATGCTTTACCTGAGTCTACTCTTCCCTAAAGTGAATGGATCTGTCATCTAGTTCTACCTACCCATCTGTGAATCTCTTTTGCTTATCTAGAAAAAAAAGTAATTTGCTCTGTGTTTCACTTCCATTAGAGATATCCTCTTGATGTGCTTTGGAATGGGATCTTTGTGATACCCTGGGGCACCTGATCATACAGTACTTGAAGCCCAGACACTAGACTTTCAGGCTCATAAGCAAAGAGATCACTCTTTTGTTTAAGGTAGCTTTAGTAATTGCTTCAAGTACAACCATTTAAAAATATGAGACCTGTTCTTAGCTTCCCGGCTATTAAAGAAAAATCAGCTGCCTGATTCAGCCTGAAAGCTCTATCAAAAGTTATAGTACATTTTGAACTTTCTATTTATCTTAGAAGAAAATATTTGCTTCCTTTTCTTCCTATAAGAAACAGTCCAAATATCCACTGACCTTCCTGTCTCTTCATAGGCTGGCTCTGCACCCCTTCTTTTGAACCATACTCTACTTGCTCATTATCTTCAGGTGAGTTCATATGCACTGGTATTTTTAAAAATGTTGGGGCCGGGAGTTTGGCCTAGCGATAGAGTGCTTGCCTAACCTGCTTGAAGACCCGGGTTCGATTCCTTGATACCACATACATAGAAAAAAAAAGCCGGAAATGGTGCTGAGGCTCAAGTGGTAGAGCTCTAGCTTTGAGAAAGTCCAAGGACAGTGCTCAGACCCTGAGCTCAAGCCCAGGACTGGCAAAAAAAAAAAAACCCAAAAAGCAAACAAAAACAACTAAAAAATGTGAAGTGTTGTATGGAGAAAATGTTACCCAAATAAACACTCATAGAATATGTGTATGGTGGATTTTTAGCAAATAACACAATATTGATACACTTGAAACCCACAATGTATACTTCCCCAAATATGTTCTCCCTTAACCAACATGTGACTTCACACCAATCATTCTTTTGTATACCATTATGATTTTATAGCCTTTGCAATGATTCATGCCTGTGTGAACATAATATTGTTAAATATGTTTAAAGCATCATATCTAAAATATATGGATTCTTCTAAAAGTTGCTTTTGGCTTTTCTTCTTTTTCAGTCTCACACTTGGGCTATGAGAATCATCAAAGTTGATTTATGAAGCTCTAGCTCATTAACTTTTACTGCCCAATTGAAGTGTACTTGATGAATATAATACGATCTGACTATTTTCCTATTGATGGACAGCTAAGTGGCTTCTAGTTTTTAGCACTGCTCTGAGAGGTTTTGCCTGCTTTCTGGCACATGGGAACTGGGCCAGTGTGCCTAGGCAACACGATAGGGGCAGGGGCAGAATTGTCTGCATATGATTTCAAATATGCTTGACATTAGTAATTCTATCCCAAAGCAACTTATTTCTTTTTCCCAGGAATCTAGGAGTGATACTTGTTCCTAGTTGTGTTGTCAAAACAACAACAAAACTGGCTTTTAACATAGAAATATAACCCTGCATCCACCAGAAATTCTCATCTCAAGCTGAACTGTTTAATTTGCATTTCTATCTACTTATTCTACCTTCCTTTTTTTCTCTTTGTCTTTCCCTCCCTCCCTTCTTCCCATCCTCCCCCCTCCTTCGCTTCCTCCCTTCTTTCCCTTTTTCTTTTCCTTTTTCCTCCAGCCAGAGTTTAATTTCAATACCTCATACTTGCTCAGCTGCTATACTCGCTTGAACAACATCTCTAATCTGGCTTCTTGATGGTTGTTTTTGAAATGGAGTCTTGATGTAGTTTTCTGCCAGGAAAAATTTAGAGTCCATTTTACCAAATGATCCAACCATGATGGTTGCTTCATACCTGTAATCTCAGCTACTTAGAAAGCATTAGCTGGAAGGCTCGAGGTCAGGGTCTAGGTCTGGCTAAAGGTATATGGTTCTATCTGAAACACAGAGTGCAAAAGGGGTGGGGACATGGCTCATGTGGTAGAATACTGCTTAGCAAGTGTGAGGCCCTTAAATCCTAGTATATTTAGCAAAGGAAAGAGAGAATGATTCCTCTTTATCTTTTCACTGTTTATATGTTCTAATTAAAAATTTTTAAAGAAATTTCACTAACAAATGAGAGAAAAATCACTTTTTAAAAATAATCAGTACAAGGCCTTGGAGTTTGGCCTTGTGTTGTTTGTTTTTGCTTATTTGTGTTTTGCTTTATGCTTTTGAGAAAAGATCTCTGACTTTGCCTGGGCTGGTCGTGAATTGTGATATGTGTGCTCTCAGCCTCCTGAGCAGTCCAGATTATAGGCATGAGCCACCAGCCCCTGGACATACTCCTATTTTCATCTCTTTTCTACTGTACTCCTTTAACAGACTGTCTTTTCCGTTCATCCCACATTTTTCCTCCCGGGCAGAATCTATCTTGTCTGACATGATGCAGTGAACATTGATTTTGGTGCATGATCTTCTTTGATTTTTGCTACGGAGAGATTTCAATACAGATTCCCATGTGTTGTTTTCTCAACAAATGGAAAACTATGTTCCATGTTCATGTCTCTGAGTTGCCAAGCCTGCTCTTTTGTAACTCACTGTTTCATCTCTCTTCTTTGCCTTCTTTGTCTCTGTTAATCTTTCCTTCATTCAGACCCCTTCAGTGGACTTGAATTTGTCAGTGGACTTTGCCTATTAGAGATCATTTGCCGGGCAATGACATTCCTTCAACAACATGTAGACTTGGAAGTAACTATTGAAAAAGACGAGTTGCTTCTCTGTGCAAGTGGCAAGGTAAGTTAACCAGTCTGAGGACAGGACACTGAAGGAAGCCCATTCTTGCTTCTCAGGACCTATCAAATGTCTTCCATTCTTCTAATACCCACTTGCTGGAGTCCTGAGTGTTCACAAGTGGCCCTGTGCCTGTAGCTGGGTCATGCAAGGCTTCACAGGCTATGGGAGGCAGCAGCTCTCCCTCTGTCCACTGCTCACTACCATCTTGACCAGCACTCAGTCTCCATAAAGGGGTGGGTTTCTGATCACACTTAACAGCTGGAGGGGTAAGGTCATAGTGGGTGTCAGGCTAAACATTGTCTCATCTAAGCAGGCTGGTGTGGGTGGAAAGGAAAGGAAAAGAAATGAAGGAGAAGGGAAAGGAAAGGAAGAAAAGGGAAAGAAATAGAAAGGAAGAGGAGAGATAGAGAGGATAAAATGAGGGAGAGAAGACAGAAAAGAGAGTAACCTTTAGTTCAAACAGCCCTCATCTTCAGAGAGAGAGAGAGAGAGAGAGAAGAGAGAGAGAGAGAGAGAGAGAGAGAGAGAGAGAGAGAGAGAGAGAGAGAGAGAGAGAGAGAGATATTGCGAAACACCAAATGACTGGAGACTTTTTGTCCCACCCCTCCCCCCTTGGGCCCTATGATTGCTACAAAGACACAAGAAACACTCCTTATTTTAGAACACAAATACATAAATTTTTAATCTGCGAAAAATACAAAATGAAACCATGTACAAGTTATGTACAAACCCTTTTTACAAGACAAGAGAGTTATCACTGGTTGTTACAGATGACAGAGTTGTGTAATCATTTCAGAGCACCAGCGTTTTATTCTATTCTCCAATTCCTGTCCAGTCATAGAATTCATCATCACCACAATCATCATGCCAACAATCAAAGTGTGAAAGACAGATGAAGAACCCACGCTCTTTTTCCTTCATGAACATGGTGGCTGATCTCTGCGTGTGTGTCATTTCTTTGTATTTTGTCCCCTGAAGAAAATCCCCAGTGTTAAATTTGGGTGTTCAATGGGGGAAGGAGGAAGGTTCTTCTCATAATCTGGGTGTGGGATGTGGGCCAGAGGTTTTCAGCAGAATGTGATTGTACCACCTGGGAATGGAACGTTTTAAAATAGATTTTCCAGGCAGGTCTTGGTTTATGTTTGAAATGCTGCAGGTCTGGTCAAATGGGGCTTGCGAGGAAGGGCGGGGTGTGTGTGTGAAAGGTTCACTTTTCAGGGAGCAGGCAGGGCTCTGGTTTAGTGTGGAAGTGGGGTTTGGTCCACCCTGTTGGCAGGGCTCCCTTCCCTGCAGGCTGTCATGTCACATTCACCCTAAACCCCACGGAGAGAAGCTCTGGGTCTCTGTGGCAGGCATGTAAGAGGTGTGTCTGCATTTCCATTGAGTACTCTGAATACTGGGGGCAGTAGTGCTTCCTCAAGTAGGTCCTAGAGGGCCTGGGTTCACCTTTTCCATGCTCTACTGCATAGTGAGATGGAGGAGGAGAAGAAACACTGAAGCCTTGAAATGCAAGAAAGACCAAGTGAAACTTGTATGAATTTAAAAATTTTAATTACCAATTAAATCCTATTTTCACCTGGCCCTAAACCCTTCACAATGCTGTTCCAGAAAAGCCATTGAAGAAGCAAGATGATGTTAGCATTTAAGAGTCTCAAAACCAGTTTCTGATGTCTTCTCTGTGATGAAGGATGGGGGAAAGATATAGGGATGTGAGCAGATAAATGGAGAGGCCAGATCAAAAATCCTCTCTTTGGACACCCCTAAATAAAAGTTCCTGTGTCATAGACATCCTCTGTTCCCAGGAAAAATAGAGTGACACACAGTGGCTGGGTGACGTGTAACCAGGCTAGGCTGGGCTTAATGGCAAGTTTGTAGGATAAAGAAAACCAGTCCCTCACCTCTTGTTTGTCCTTCAGAGTCATCTTCTCTCTAATGTCCTTTATCTCCACTCACATAGACTATTTTTCCTCTGTGTAATTCTCCTCTACTTCCCATTTTCCTGGGACTAAAGTATACCAGGCCTCCTATCTCAAAAGTATCTCTTTTGCTAACTTCATTTAGCTCCTAAGAATATGGCTGGAGTCACCAATGGTTGAATGGCTGGTCTTTAAATCCTAGACATTTTCCTTTGGCAAATTCACCCACGTTCTCAATGCCACTGGCTCCCACAGCTTAGGACCTTCAGTATCTTTTCCTGGCTTCACCTTCCCTTCCCTGTCTAGGTCCCCCTCTGCATCTGCCACCTAGGATGAATGCGGCCTTTTTCCTAACCTCACTGGAAGTCTCACTGCTACCTTCCCTTCCTGTCTTCTTTTCTTCTTTCCTATTCCTCTACATGGTTTGTTCCTTGAGGTCTGGAATGTGCATTTCCTTCTCAAAGAACCTTGTCAAATCCAGAGCCATGGCACCCACACCCATCTCTACCAAGCTGAACAAGCCACTACAGCTGTTACCATTTTTGTTCCTTATTTGCTATGCAGTGTTCATGTTCATTCAAAAGTTATTTATTGAACACCTGTTTTATGCAATATGTTCTTTTTAGCATATGTGTGTTGCGTTCCTTGTTAGGCAGGTGGGTCATTTTCCTCTAAACATTCTTCCCCAGGGATGAGCACCAATAAATATCCATTAGCTGAGAGTGATGAGCATAACTTGCCTTGTCACACACCAGTAGCCCTGCTGTGGCCCCTAGCATGCTGTCCTTCCACTAACCTTACACCTCTGTGTTCTAGAAAGACAGTTCTACTAAGCTATCTCAAACCAGAGCACTGCTCCCTTATTGAAACTCAGACACACCAAAGGGCAGTCCTGCCATCAGGGCCTACTATCCTTATTTTATGGCTCTATGTGTATGTGTATAGTTGTATTTTAAGATTATTAACAGCAAATATACATTGTGCTCATTCCTTTGTCCCATTGCAATCCACTTACAAGTGTTTACTGAGGGCTAACTCATCACTAAGTACCGTCTACCTGATTTTCTGATAAGGTGCCTTAATAGTGATAATTCATACTTGATAGTTCTGGACTACTGATTAGACTCTACAAATTGTTGATGACTTACCTGGTGTTCTTATTATATTAATGCCTTCTCCACCCAAATGGCATAATTGGCAGGTTCTTTAAAAGTCAGACGCATCCATTCTTTTCCTCTAATCTGTTTAGCAGATCTGTGGCTGACATTCTAGAAATTAAGTAGGGTAGGGGCATCCCAAGTCCGGCAGTAGGAAAGTCAGTGAGGAAGGTCGGAGCTATATGGGGTGAGTTGTTATATCTTTCATTCTGTGTTTTTTCCTCTTTCCTTTATTCTTGCAAGGTTCTTTCTGATGTTTGTGAGTGTTAGTATCGGAGAGACAGTGTGAGGAAAAGTCACATGAATAAAAAATGAAGTGAGAAGTTAGACTGACAACTTCCAGAAGCCCAGGTCTTAAAAGGGGACATACCTGGAACTTAAGAGTATCGAGATTCGAATTTACCTATTAGTCATTGGATGTGTGGGCTAGAGATAACAGGATTACCAAAAGCTGGGTGTCAAACTAGACAGAATACAATCCTAGAAACAGGCAGGAAAAAAAGATCTCTATGACCTGAGTGTCTCTTTATTTAAAAATTTACATTTTGAGTCTCGACCTTCCCAGTGACAAAAACAGGAATGAACCCAATTACTCTATGTCCAAAGCAGAGAATGTACACAGGTAAAGATCAGGATGCTGTCTAGATAACATAGCCACAAGGACTATTGGAATGGCTTTGGGCATCATTGTCTCCAATGGCTTGACAAGGAAAAGCAACCACTCTGTCTTATAAACCACTCCTTATTTAGCTTAGATCATGCCCTCTCTAATCTGAAAGGGACCTGACAGCCATTTCCTTAATGTACCTCATTTATAAGCCATTGAGACTTGGCATATTAAAAACAATTTTCTTTTCAAAGTTCTTAGCTAGTTGTTTTCAAATGTTGCTTTTGAACCTTCGTGGTAGAACAGGGGGTAGGGCACTTTCTGCTTTTCATATGAAAATATCCTTAATTTCATGTGTTTTCTAGCTCCCCCTCATACCTCACCGGAACAGTTCTCTTTAAAGAATTTTAAAATCTTCCCTCGACTTTATTTTACAAAATATACTATGCTATAATTTCTAGAAGGAAGGGGCTTCCTACTGCTTCCCATCATGCCCTGTTCACATCATTTTTTTAAAGAATGAAGCATCTTATATACATGCTTTATATTGGTTTAGAGTGACACAAAATTGCTTAAAAAGTAAAAGTTTTCTCAACAGGAAAGGTGGTGCTAGTGGTAATTCACTCACTAATGGTAAGGACTTTCTGCTCTATAAAGAGCGTACTGGTGAATCTGAGTTCCAAAGCACCAAAGCATCGCTAGTATGGGGAAATGGCTTTTCTGGAATCCTAAACTGGGATGGAAGTTCATAACCTTATATCCTGTAGTATGCTGAATAAGATAATCATTGGTTTAAAGTAGATGAGAACAGGAAGACAGTCCTTCACAAATGAGATGGGTGAAGACTCAGAAGTCAACACATAGAAATAAATTAGGAAGCTCTGATATTTCCTGGATTTCTTCATTGGTCTAGAAATGTTGCTCCTGTTTCCAATTCCTTTTCAACTTAACAGACACCAGTTTTTACCAAGGGATCCATTTATCATGGACATCTTCTAAAAATATGCCCAATTTTATATTCTGGCCCAGAATAATTCATGAGTGTTAACTATTGCTCTATCATGTAAGAAAATAAATTTCTGCCATCTTCTTTTTTGTAGGATGTAAATAAACTTGAAATGGGGGTGGAGTTTGCAGTTTACAGTGCTGCATCCACATTGCCTCGATATGACACTGAGCACTGTGTCCTATATTCCTCTAAGGAAAGGTTCTTGAGGTGATTTCCACTGCCTGCCATAGGAGACCAAAGTGCTACAACAAATTCAGAGGTGATTATCAGGAAGGAGAATGAAGAAGAGCCAACTATGGCTCATGAAGGAAAGAAGAGCATGGATTGGGGACCCCGATGCAAAATCATTATGTGAACAAAGGCCTAGCTTTCAGAAAAGCTGTCTGCTATCCTTGCAGGCGGTTCCCCTCACAAATATTTTTTTATTTTATTGGAAACCAAGAAATGTGTATAAGCCTAAATAGAGACTGTTGACATTATTCAATCAGCTGAGTAGACTAGTGATTGATTATATGTATTGTTTTCAACGATCCAATTGGACATATATTATATTTCACAATACTTTGATAGAACTAATTCTACAAAACGTGACAACAGAGTAACCATAGTCCGACAAGTCACTGCAGGACAATGCCTATGAGGTGCAAGCACGACTACATTGGCTCTGCAGGGAGTAGACAGAGGTGGAAGCTCGTTTGGCCTATATTGGTAATCGGAGTACTTAGTGGACATGTGTTTTCATGGTGTTCTCATTGTCCTGCTCTGATCTGGGTTGCACTATCATAACTAGATACCACAGGGTCCTGGCCTAAAGAGTTAATGGAATTGATACCATGAGACCTTGGGGAAATACTTTGACTAGTTTGGTTAATTGTCCACAGTTCACATTTTTAAGAACATAAAAAGTCACTATCACATCCATGCTTCTCCACAAACCCTGGTGATTGTGTTGAAGATTGACAGTTTTGAAGTTGAAAGACTTGTTAAGTCATTGGAACAAAACAGTTGTTTGGGGCAATTGTACACTGAGCATGCAAGCAACAGCAGAGTTTCTAAGACATCTCAATTGTGTCTGGTGGTTAGAAAAAAAAATCTGTTGACCACAGTTAGAAGTGGCTGATACAGTTTGTTTCATTGCTGGTAATTTTGTTTCAAAGGCCTTTTTTTCTAATAGTCTGTATTAAGTACATCCATTACTTTCCTTTTTAGGTTATTATTATTTTCTAAAAATCATTTTTAGCAAGTGTGTGTGTGTGTGTGTGTGTGTGTGTGTGTGTGTGTGTGTGTTGTCCCAGCAATTAAATCAAGGCAAGCCAGCAAATTAAAATCTGGGCAAAAATCATCACCATAATCATAGACATTTTCTGGCTTTCCAACAACTCAGTGAGAAGAATGAGTGCAATCAGATCCTGTTCTTAAGTCAAACTGTTTACTGGTATTCCCAAACTTTCAGGCTACAGAGCTCTGACACTTAGGGAAGGATTAAAAGGACAGTTCACCAAATCCTGTTAACATTGAAATCAGTTGCTTGAGTAGTTTGGAACTATGAAATGAGAAGCATAACAGCATTAGGAGTCCCCACCATGAGAGGAAATCAAGCCATGTCTGGTGCAAAATCTGGTCCTCAGCATCCCAGGTGGAAATTCCACAGTCCTCCCAGCATTGACAGATGTCTGAGCAAACCTGATCTGAAGCTGTAGGAAAGGAAGCAGGAAGGTCTTACTCTTAAGTATAGGAACAAAGTGATGAGGAATACAAAATGAAAACTAAAGCTACAAAAACCTGATTTTTCAAAACTGAAAATAAATACGTTTGACTTATTAAGAGCTGGTGTCAACACAGATCAAAATGCACACCCATCCAGAACAGAAGTAGCTATTCAAAGCCTCCCTTTTATATCTTCTGTTCTGGACTTTCCCAAATATATGGATACATTGTGAACCATTTTTAAATTGTTTTAATAATCCATTTCCCTTTAAGTACAATTAATTGTGGTGGTGACCATCATTCTCCTCAAAATGAAAAGAGAAAAGGAAGAGAAATATGCGCAAAGGAGTCTGGCCACATCTCCATGTTGATTTTGCATTGTTTAGATATAGGGAAGATATCTGACAATGAAAAAGAAAAGAAAAATATATTTTTTTCTAATAAATAAAAATAATTTTAAATGACAGAGGCTATACATGACTGTTTTAGTATGTTCATTTATAAATGAATTCATTTTCTTTTCCAAAATACATGGAAGCAATATTCAAGGCAGACAAAGAGAGCAATCCTGTCTACTTTATTTTCTTGCAGTTCTTGCTTATCCTAAGGTTCCCACCAGTGATTCATCATGTAAGAGGAAGAAAAAAGTCACATCACCATTTGTGAAGTTTGTCAGGCTTTAAAAAAATAGTTCTGGTCTCTTGGGAGTCAACATTCATCTTCAACTTCTCTGATTGGAGGAATCAAGCTGCTTGTGGATTTGTATTGGTTGATCTGGTTAACCATGTGGGTACTGATGGGCTTGATTTGAATGTTTCTGGGATAGGCATTATCCGGCTCATCTGTAAACCATTTCTTTTCTGCTAAAGGGCAAAATGGATAGAGAACAAGAAGGAGAAATGAGAAGCTTAATTAGTCCTACGGTAAAGCTTTTGGAAAGTTCATTGAAAAAAAAACGCAAAAAGGTAATCAATAGAAGCTGACAGTGAGTAATTGCTAAGAGACAGTGCAGTGGAGAAAAGACCCAGAACCTGAAACATACCTTTGTTTCCTGTAGCAAGGACGGACAAAATGTGCCATGGAGACTTAGAGGCGCTAGGGCCAGAGGTGAACCTCAGATAATAGGGAAGGATTGGAAGATGAACTCTGGCAATGTTCTCTGGAGTTATATTAGTGGTTTTAGTGACAAGGAGACTCTCCAGGTAACAGATATTGGGGATAGACCTCGGGTCTGAGGAAAGATTTAAGTATGTACCAGTTGGAGTGGATGGATATCATTCCTGCTTCAGATCAAGCAGTCTAGAATCATCTGCATCACCTCTTTTTCTCTGACTTGGCTTTGTTTATAGCCAGCAGATTTAAATGCATAGATCAACTCTTGTGCAGTGAGCTTTAGGGAGTTAAAGGAAACTCACAGACTTTGCTGGCCAATGGGAGTGAAAATCAGAATAGCAAGCAATGTTTCAGAAGAGGGCTTGGAGATGATCTTTATTTCAAGAAAGAGAACTCTAGGCTGGTATAAAGTTATGGTAAGAGTTTCAAGTGGCAATATCCAAATGTACTATAATAAACCAAGCTGTTAATAAAGGAGCTCAATGCTGGTTTATCATTTCATTTTCACCCCAGATATAAGAAATGGCCCAGGACAACTGCAGGGTGTTGCAGTCTTAGGAGGTAAGGAAGTTAGAAATGATCTAGCTCCACTCAGCAATGAAGAGCTCTTTAGGCCTCAATCCCTGTCTCTCCCTAGGATTGAAATTTCCCAGGAAACTGGACATGTGCATAGAGAGAAAGGGGAGACTGAGCACACCAGATCCCCTCGCTTGGGAAACATATCTTTGAGTGACTCAGAAAAAAAGAGAAAAGGAGAACAGCTTTTAAACACAATCAGTTAGAGAGTTAAATGATCACTCCGGTTTCCTTTTCTGCCTACCAAGAATTCACAACTGATGGTTCTAGATTGACATGTTAGTGAAATCTCTCTCGCCTGGCGTGTGTGCGTGCGTGCGTGCGTGCGTGCGTGCGTGCGTGTGTATGTCTAATAGCACATAAACTAAACATCTGTGATGGGATCATGACCATTCTGCTTGTTTGTTGTGGGTTCATCTATTACCATTTCCGTGCTCTCCATGTTGCTGTTGACAGTTGGTTGCTGGGATGAGGACGCTCGTGGGAAAGAACCTCACCGCCTTTTGTTCCACAGCTCAGTGTAACCCTCAGAATACTTGCTCCCACTCGCCTGGTTCTCTCTCACACTCCCTCCTGCTCTAGCTCTCTCACCTATTATAATTAAGTTCACTTTGATTTGAACAGATTGGACGATAGGAATTCATAATGCTACATCCTCACAGTGAAGCTAACTGATTAAGTGCTTTAAATTATTCCCCCTGACAGAATGATAAAGTTACAATCTGTTCTGAGATGATCTACAGCTTGCCAGACTCCTACAGCTTCTTTCTACATTCATTTATCTTTTTGTCAAGCAGAGGGTTTTTTTCCCCCCTAAGCTTCAATTCCATAGATCTTTTAAAGTCATCAGCACATCTGAATTATTAATGAGGCTTTAGAGGCAAGACTCCTGATGGGCTGGTTAAAAAAGGTTGTATAGAAATCTGGGTCTGTGTACACATCAAAATAATTTCAGCTCCATTTAAAAAACCATTTAGTTCAAGTGTGACATAGATGAACCATTATGCATTTGTGGAAACCAATTTTTTGTGATCTACGATTAAACTAACCTTTCCGAGAAGAGTAAAGTGTGATGGTTATCATGTTTTAAAAGCATTGCCAGGCCTCTGAAACAATTTCAAACTACGATCTCTTCCAAACGGTGTATGTGTAAAGATGATGCTCAGAGCAAAGCCTGATGTTTGTGCTCTATTTGCCTGAGTTGCCCTTAGCTTTGATTGTTCTGTTCTGTAGAATGAATTTGCAAAGGGATTTAGAGCTAGGTTGGATATGCCAGCTTAAAAGAGTAACTCTACTGACGAAAAAGGAAGAGGTCTTGGTGGTAGAAGCTCTAACAGCTGTAATTTGATTTTTTTAAAAAAAACAAAAGTTTGTTTTGCAATTGTTTCAGAGAATAATTTTTCAGAATTCAGTCTTTACTATTGGTTCAATGATTTTTTTTCCCCACAGAGAATATCAACTTTTATGAAAAAGAATGTTATTCCCCTATTGATGGATCTCTCTTTTTCCATTTCTGGCCTGAAACTCAATCAAGTCTAATATAAGCAGAGCAGCCCTTGGGTTTCACCTATACAGCTTTGGCACAAAGCAGAACTTTAGGAAACCAATTCCCAGAGAAGAAGGGAGATTATCATCATGCCTGAGAGCACAGCCATTTCATCCTGGAGGCACCTAAGATACAACTGGAATTGGTGGAGACTTGTTTAGCCTTCAACATGCTGAATTTCCTAAATGTCCAGGAAATGGAACTCTGTGCATGCCCTGAACATTTTACTGAAAAAAGCAGTGGCCAAGGTATTTTATGAAGCATCTCGAGAGTTTCAGAGGAGCATACATTTTAATGGTCACCATCCACTTAGCTCCCATGCAAGCCACTTCCAGGTTGTGAGTGACAATTTGGCTGACTTTTGTCTTCCAGAGAAGAACCCGAGTGCATTGTTGGCTGCACAATTGGCCCTGAGGAAGAAGACTCTGAGCAGGAATTAGAATCAATGTTGACATAGCCAAGGTGAAATCCAAGCCCCTGAACTTAGTTCTATTCTCTACCTTACTCTACAAGACAGAACCATTTCTGAGACTTTAATTTTCAGTCCTAAAATGAGAAGGGCCTTCCCTTGGACAGAGGAAAATAGCCCTGTTTGTTCCCTAACCTTCTAGGAGATACAATGCATATCATCACTCTTGATTCAATGTAGGGTCTGCCAGGAGTTTCAGTCACAAAATAGTAGAGTGTGAAGAGAGCGGCATGTCTGTGGCAAATGAGCTAGTAGACCTTTTTTTCTAATAGCAATGGTTGAAAAAGAAATGGGCATTGTTTTAGGGAGAACTCACTTCTCCAGATCAGCTATAATGCATGCTAGCCACTGAGCATACATGAAAGAGGTGACTTGGGAAACAGTATCAGGAAGTAGGATAAAGTCAAACAGGCCCAGCTCTCTCACAGCCTAAACGCATGGGTACAGCAAGTTATTTATCTTAGTATGATTTCTCTTAGCCTAGGACTGAGGATACAACCTTTCTAGGATTGTTGTTTCAATTAGAGGAGGAACTGGTACACACAAAGCACTTACTAGAGATTTAGCTACAGGACAAGCAAATGTAACTCAATCACTAAGATGATTAATATTATTAATAATTAATAATAGGGGCATCATACCATGATGGCTAACTAAATAGACATTAGTGTGTCTCTGTTTGCACACCTGTCAAGTGGAGATTCTGTCAGGTCCTATATGATGATCACAGAATTGAATTGAAGAATGATTGGACTTCTGCAGGAAGGAAGGTCTTAACTTTTAATGTAAGATTAGAATTGAATTGAGTACCAAATTGAGTACTAAAGGTACTCATGGATGATGGATGATGCCATAAGGATGGGTGGTACTCTCTGGATGTGATTGCCAATGAAGCTCTTCAACAGAGGAGACAGGACTTGGACAATGGGACCATGTAAAGTGTGTGTGTGGGGGCATTGAGGGTGGCCTGAAAAATGGGAACTGTGGCTGTAGAGATGACATGGGAGAATAGGGTGGGTAGTTTTCCTCATTTTGATAAGTGAAGGAAAAGGTGAGGGCGATGGTGTTATGTTGGAGAGTTCAGGAATGTGGCTGTTCTGGAGTGCTTCTCTACCTCTCACCATGGCCCATCTATGCTTTTCATGACTAGTGTCATTCCTGAGATCATAGGACCTAGAGCCAGAGTTAGCAACTCCTGCAGCATGGCTCCAGGTGAGCAGGGTTCTCTGAAAGTGCCAAGGGCTGAGCTATGTGGCAGATGACAGGCAGAGGAAGACAGGCAGCTCTCGATGGTTCTGTGGGAATTCATCTTTCACATAACTACTCCCCAGAGAAGACTACAGAAAAGGGGAGACAATGACACAGTAAAGATATTCAGAATAATTTTAGCCCTGTTCTCCACAAGCCACAGCCAAGGATTCGAAAACAAAGGCATGGAAGGAAAGGATCTGTTTAGATAGAGGATAGGTGAGCAAGTAAAGGCTAACGAGGAACTCCAACCTTCAAGGACAATGCTGAGCACTTCTCAGGTACACAATAAGACTCCCTTCTTCTGCTTGTCAAACTTCAGTGGTGACTCTCAGATCTACCCATACCTACTGCCTCCTCTCCTTTCCCTGTGCAGAATACAGCCATTCCATAAAGATGGAACTTATTTATGCCCAAACTAGAAGGGTTTTTGGTCAACCTCATTTGCTCTGCAGTTTACTACTCTGACTCCACATCTCTTTTGACTAATTCTCTGAAAACACTGCCTCTCTCCACCCTCTTCTGTGGTCCTCTGACCAGTCAAAGGAAAGACTCTTCACTCTTTTCCTCTCCATGGTTGCAATGGAAATGCAGCTCCATAGTCAACTAATTTAATGGCAGTACTTCTTTATTATATTAGGACAAAGTAGGAGTGGACTGAAAGAAACTGATGGAGAAATTGATTTTTACCCTGTCTTGACTTCCCCAGCCCCTGAAGTTTCTCCTGTAGGGAGCCTGTTGCCATAGGAACCTGGTAGGTTGATTTAATTGTCTCTATTGGGATATAGACACCTTTAGGCTTTTCCCAAGCTGAAGAAGAATCAGTCAAAAGCTTTTTTTTTTTTCTAGTCATCTTGCATCTTGACAATGCTGCCAGCAGGCATAGTCAGTGTCTCTATTCTCTGAGCTTACAGAACCATCCCCTAGGTTAAAAGCCACACCTAGCTCCAGAATCTGATATATCATTAGTGTGGTTTTGCGGGGCTCTTCCATGCATCCATTGAAAAAAATCTTTTCAAGATAAGCCAAGGGCACAAAAATAATTATTTTTTTGAAATTTAAAGGGATACAAATGTTCAACGTGAAATGATTTTCAGATATTTACACAGCACCTATTCTAAGGTTCTGGGTCATTACACTCAATATTCATTATGAAACTAGAAAACTCTCCTAACTGGCAGGAATTTAGGTAAGCATAAGGATCTGTTTGGACAGGCTTTGAGGAAGACACCAGTAGTAATTGCTAGGGACAGTGATTCTTCTATGATCCTCAGATGATTGAGGCTTAGTACCCAGAGCAAACTGGACTGAATGGCTTACAAACTGTGTCTTTTCTACAATGCAGATTTGTGGATTCCTATCTGTACTTTAGTTTACCTGCAGGTAGGCATTTTCTTCTCAAAGAATTTTCTCACCTTTTCCCTTGACCTGTTTTTTGTTTCTGTTTTCAAAGAAGAATGAGTAGGGAAGAGGCATAACATAAGAAGCTTGTTATGCCTCCTTCCTAAATGAGCTGATGTTCCCCTGAAGGAGAAAGAGGGAACTTGGAATCAAAACAAACAAACAAAAACAATGGGGAAGAATCTTCAGTCTACTAAGGCAAATATAATGCAGAAATATCAACTAGCAAAGTAGAAGTGATCATGACAGCTTTTCCATCATGGAGCACATCAATACTCACTTACGAACCAGTCTCAGTTATCTGCTAGCTGGGAACTGTATGCCCAAAATCCCGGGAAGATGCCCAAATTCCATCTCATGTCATAGTCTGTTCCCATTCCAGTCCCATTACAAATGCAATATCATCTCATTAGATTTGCTAACAAGATTGTACAGAGAACTTTGGATTGATTTCTATCTGCCCGATGTCTGCTGGGGATTTAACCAACAGCCAAAGACAAGTGGCAGGGGACATTTGAGTAATCTCAAAACTGAGCCATTGGCTCCCTGACAACTGGACATGGGTCTCAAGTTGATCCATGCAGCTGAACAGTCTTAACTTTATATCATACTGTTTGAACAAAAAGGTGATTCAATGCTGTGCCATTGTCAATAGCCCACCTGCTTTAAATAACAGGAGGATACAATAATTGTAGAGAAGCAGAATTGGGATAGGCGCCAAACTTTTCCTGAAAAGTTTAGCACTGACTAGCATCATTGTTGATTTGGTTGGTCTTGCCAAGATAAAACACAGAGATGTGAACAGACCAATGGGGGCTGAGTTAGGGTGGTGGTAATGGGAGGGGAGTGACGGAAGCTGGGGTTCTCAATGGGAAAATGCTTTTGGACTTGGAGCAAGGTACCAAGGTGGGCAGGGAGGCCACGTGCAGATTTGAAGGCAAGCCAGATGGAGAGAAAGTTGTCCCCCTCCCCAAATTAGCCAACCACACCCCCAACCCAAGAACATCAAAACAAACTCTAAGGCCATAGCAGCAGCACAGCCTCATGGCACTGAGCAATTGAAAAAGTGGAGGAAGAAAGAAGAAGGAAGGGGTTAAAAAGAGAGGGAAATGGGAAGAGGGGCAAGGAAAAAGCAAAACAAAATAAAACCACAAACAGAACAAGATAAATTAAAAAAATAAACCAATAACAGAATAAAATCGGTAACTCCTTTTTTTTAATTTCACAAAAGTTTTCACAAGGACAACGTTATAGAAGAAAACCCCCGGCAGTGGCTAGGTCATGCAAAACCATTAATTGTCATACCTTGGCCCATTCTATTCATCCTTGTCGCACTTTAGAGAGAGAAGTAAGCTATGTGAGTTTTACAATGCTTTGAAACTGTCATATTTCCTGTTGAGCACTTTAACTGGCAGATTCTTAGCGTTATAAATGTTCAGAAGGCTTAATTTGTTTAACCTCCTTTGCAAAGAATGCATGAAGAGCTCCTATGATCCCAAACTAGGGTATATATAGTTATATATATATATATATAGGTATATATATAAGATAGATACTTATACATCATATATAAATCAAAATGTATAGGAACAAAAATAATTTGGAAAAAATGTCTTCCACTCATAGGGCTTTTAAATATACATGTATACAATAGTTCCCATCCCACCACTGGTTTGAAAAGTGTGTTGTCTCTGTCTTTGGTGTATGGGGGTAGCGTAAAGGTGGTTCTGATTCAGCTTCACCTTTTTTTTGTCAGTAAAAGTGCTTGTCAATTCACACAGCAAGCAAATCTCCAAAACTATCATGCTGGAGGGGTCAAGGGAATCCCAAAATCTAAACCCAAAACAATCACCATAAAAACACCTTTTTAGAGATGGTTCAGCTGTGGCAATTTCATTCCCTTCCTCCTTTCTACCCCTATTCTACGGATTAAAAAAGAAAATTAAAACTCTCAACTAGGTTTAAACTAGCACAAGACTAGTCTATCCATACAAGAATTTTGTTATGGTAGTAATTGGCCAATATTTTTGAGAACTGTTGCATTGCTTAAAACATGATTTTGCATGTACACAATATCTGACAATTCTCTTTTGAAAGATAGTGTCTTTTTCTAATTTTCCTCCCATGCATACTGTTAAAAATTAAAGGAAAGCAAACAAAAGAGAAATATATATTAAAATGTGTTTGGCTCACTGTTGCACCTTTCTTATCCTCCATCTTGTAATGACAAAGAGCAATTCTGTATTACTGTCACCTGCCTGCCTAAGTGAATTGGCTATGCTCAAGCAATAGAAAATGAACTGGGCACTGGTGGCTCACACCTGTGAATCCTAGCTACTCAGGGGGCTGAGATCTGCCAGCCCAGGAAGGAAAGTTGATGAGACTCTTATATCCACTTAACCATCAAAAAGCCAGAAGTGGAAGTGAAGTTCAAATGGCAGAGTGCCAGCCTTGAGCAAAAATCTAAAGGAAAGTCAGTGCCCAGACCCTGAGTTCAAACCCTAGTGCCTGCACCAAAAAAGAAAGAGATGGAGAGAGAGACGGAGAGGGGGGAAAGGAGGGATGGAGGGAGAGAGGGAGAGAGGGAGGGAGGGAGGGAGACAGGGAGGGAGGGAGGGAGGGAGAAAGGAAGGAAGGAAGGAAGGAAGGAAGGAAGGAAGGAAGGAAGGAAGGAAGGAAGGAAGGAAGGGAGGGAGGACAATCTTTCCCACCAGTTTTCTGCTTTAGGACAAAGTTTCATGGTGGTCATCAGCTTTTCTTAATCAAATGTGGCTTCCTCTTCCAATATCCGAGCTAACTTAGCATGTTTCTCCTGCAGAAACATTTCTACTTCTGGGTTTATCTTCCTCTCATTTCACTATCACCCTAGCCTCAGCTTCTACCTGGCACTGGGGCCCTTGCTAATCAAACAAAGGGGTGTAAAAAGGTCCCCTGAGAACTCATGGAAAAATACTTGCTCTTTCCTGAGCATTATTTATTCTGTACATAAGGTAAGTAATTCACCTTTTAAAAGATGTAAAAGTCCCAGGAAGGCAGTTTTTAATGGTTTACGTCTGATATTTATGATACATATGGCTTTTCATCCCAAATGTCAAAAGTAAAGAAAAAAATAGCTATTCATATGGCAGCCTAAGGAGACAGGAAACAATTGAATATGCAATCAAACCGCTTCTCCCTTAAATGACTAGGATTGGATAGATCCATGAATGGAGGAATACTTTTTCCTCCTCTGTATTAAGGTAAGAAATGTTCATATAAACTCCCAAAAGAAGCTAGCTCTGGAACAAAACGCCTTACTGAGTAACTGAAAAAAAAATACTTGATGCTGTCTTGCAACAAGCAGGTATTTAATAATCATCTTACAAAGTGTGAAAGCTTTTCAAATGTTTTCTGATATTTCAGCCCAGAGAGTGGAAATGATCAATATAATTTCATTGCTTTTTAGTGACTTCTTTCAAATAAATGTGTGTTAATTTATGGTGCATGTATTAAGAGACAGGTAAAGAAAGAAAGAGAGAGAGAGAAAGGAAAACAAACAAAATCAAAACACAAAGCATCCCAATAATCCTGATAAATCAGAATCTACTTTTCTTGCACGTTAAATATACCTGGCTTTACTTAACATAGATCGTGAGTGTTCTTTTCTAATCTGTGAACTCATTCTTGAAGCGAGCTATTTATGTCTGGAGCATGCGTTTGGGTTATATTTCTCCTAGAATCATAAATAACTTTTTGGTCCGTCTGCTTATTTGTTGTTGTGCTCAAGGGTTTTATGGCGGTGAAATAAAAATGACAACCACATGCACACTATCATACATATGCAAATATGTGTAAAAAAATAAAAGAAGGGAGGACTACAGGGAAAACAGGGAAAGTTACTTTGTTGGGAACACCAACTGGAAAAATGAGAGGCGGATACAGTTTCACACACGGTGGCCGTGGATGCACAAATCAAAGCCGCTCTTCCTGCACGTACTTCTGTTTGTCCCGCGATTCTCTGGACTTGGGCCGGTTCTGCCGGTTTGCTGTGGACGGGATTGAATGGACAGAGGAACTCTTCTTGCTGGAGGACTGTGAAGACTGAGAGGAATGGGACAGGCTAGCCCTGGACTGGCCAGCATTGTGGTCGAACTGCATCAGGCAGAAGATCAGATCCGTCGGCACGAGCTCAAACTCATAGGGGGGGTTGGTGATGACATACCTAGGCAGGGAAAGCAGAGATGTCACAGTCTGGGGTGATAAGGTAAGAAATCAGCTCTCCTGGAAGCCAAAAAAGGAACAGGGTTGCTTAAGTGGAATAGGGGATTTGGAAGATGAGCTGGTCCAACACTCTCAAATTCTCTTTCAAGATCAATGAAATGTTCTCCTACGTATCTTTTCCATGGGGCCAGGCAGAGGTGCTGGTTAATACCAGGCAAAAGCTACAGTCACCATGTTTACTTGATAACAGCACATCTCCATGTGCGTGGAAGGCCAGACAGATAAGCACCGGAGAGGCTCAGGAAAATGCACCTTCTACTATGGATTGACCTCAGGGCCTTCCACTTTCTAAGCAAGCCTTTTACCACTTAAGTCACAGCCTTCTCCCTGAGTCCTTCTGTTTTAGGGTTTTGCAGTTGGGGTTTCTTTCCCAGACTAGGTTTCCCAGGTAGGAAACTTTCTACCTCCTCCTCCTGGCTTCAAACTGCAGTCCTCAGATCTCAGTCTCCTGAGCAGCTAGGATTACAGGTGTGAACCACCAGGGCCTAGTTCCAAATAGTGAGTATTTTTTTAAGTTCCCAGGATGATTCTGAAGTCTCCAGAGCTGAGAACAACTCACCTGTGTATCATTGCTTCTTGGGGTATGTTATACAAATTCATTGCTTTAGGTAATTCTGGGATGAACTCTTAATTTCTGCCTGCTATAAATTTGTCTTCACACATACTAGCCAAATATAACTAGCATGCCTAAGCTGTCAGTTTACAACTTAAGCTGTTTATACACACAAATTTCCTAAGCACATGCACATAAAAGCAAAAGAGTGAGCGAAAACATATATGAAGTGAAATACACAAGTCCAAGATAGAACACACTTATCTTAAATCCATAGGTTTAAGATACATTTCTGTCCATATTAAATACAACCAGTGCTCAATATCTTTGGCACTATGTACCAGTGAAAGTAGCTCCCGATCATTGAAGTTGTAATTGGGTGATGAAACTATTTTACAAAACTTGAATTCTTCCCACAGCATCTGTACACCCTCTGTTTGTTAGATTCCAAGATCAGTGTTGAGTTTAATGTGAGCGGAGCGATTTGAATGTTGTGAACACACATGCCTGCACACCGGCCCCTCACTCATAGGGGACAGAAGAAAGGGTGGGTCTCTGTGTCTGGGTGGCACCCAGTGGAGGGTGCCAAGACTCTCACCTCTTCGTACACTGGCTGGGTGTGCTGAGGTGGGCATCTCTCAGCCGGTAAATTCCAAAACAAAGCATGTTATATGTTTTCAGAGCTTTGCAGAACAGATCACCATAACAACCACCATCCTGGAGATAACAAAAGAACAGAGAGACATCATTTTTATTTGCCTGTAGATCTAGGTCCAGGGGGAAGTAAGGCTTTTCATAAAAGCTTGTTTTGTTGTCTTGTGAATTGGAGGGTCTGTGCCTTGGGTTGTGGCTGAAGAAGTCTGCATGGTTAACAGCCTATGTCCAGTGGAGCTGACTTGAGGGATCTGACAATGAGAGGCTTCCTCTAGGGTCCCTCCAGCTTTCCACCTACGGCAATGAGAGCTCTAACTGCTGTTCTCTTATTTGAAGTGAGGGTGTCACACCTAGAAGTCTCAAATGTATGTCAGGAGAAGAAACAAGCTCTGTATCACAGTGATTCTGTGTTTGCCCCAGCTCAGCTAAGGCCACTATGGATGATCATGTTGTCAAAACCGCCCAAGTGATAATGAAAATCATGCAAGGAGAGAAGACCCTGCCAGTTTCTGGAGTGGCACACTCTTTCAGGGAAGGGCTGTGTGAAAAGCACAATTTGCAAACCTCAGAGATGGCAAAGGGAAAGAGCATGTATTTCCTCAGGGGCTTAGGGTCTGCAGATAGAAAAACTGGAATTCACAGTTCTGATCAGTTCACAACCACCTCCCCAGAGTCTGAGACCTGACTCAGAAGGTGAAAGCAAAAACACAGCCACTCACAGATGCAATATCATTTAGCTTGGCCCGGCCAAGGGCTCCAGGTGGATGCCATATCATAGGATGGGTCTTGCCAAATAACTTTTCTGGGTATTTAAGGACTATATGCTTCCTTCCCACCAGTGAGATTTTCATAAGAGTGTCATATTACAAAATATGAATGGGGCCTTATATTGCCATGATTTAAAGTATTTTCCCCATTCCTTTATATAAGTAAATAAACAATGGTTATAAAGAGCCACCAAATTAAGGGAGGGATGGGTAAGAAGACACTGAGCAAGATACAGTGCATTCATAAACCACTTTGCTACATGGCAACTCCTTTGTACAACTAAAGAGAATAAGTCACCAATTATGAAAACTGTCTTTCTAAAAAAGCTCAATCTAAACCAGGAGCAGTGGTGCATGTCTATCATTCTAGCTACTTAGGAGACTAAGACAGAGTTCACTGTCACCTTTGGTCAAAAAATTCATCTCAATTATGAGCTGGGCATAGTGGTATGCATTTGTTATCCCAATTACATAGAAGGCAAAGATGGGGAGGACAGAGGATCTAAGCCAGCCTAGGCAAAATTTTTGTGAGGTTCTCTTATCTCACCAGAGAAAGTCAAACGTCATGGGGTATGCTTGTTGTCCCACCTATGGTGGGAAATATAAATAGGAGAATCACATTCCAGGCTGGCCTTTGTGAAAAGCAAGTTCTTTATTCAAAAATAACCACAGCAAGCTGGAGGCCAGTGGCTCATACCTGTAATCCTAGGTACTCAGGAGGCTGAGATCTGAAGATCACTGTTCAAACACAACCAGGACAGAAAAGTCTGTGACATTCTTATTTCCAATCAACCACCACAAAGCAGGAAATGGAAGTGTGGTTCAAGTGGTTGAGTACTAGACTTGACAAAAGATAAAGCTCAAGGACAGCATCCAGGACCTGAGTTCAAGCCCTAGGATTGGCAGAATAAATAACTAGACCACAAAGAGGCTAGAGTCATGACTTAAGCAACCGAATGCCTGCCCAGAAAGTATAAAGTCTTGAGTTCAAATCCTTCAACTGAGGGTGGGTAGGGGGCAGGGAGAGGGAAGCTTTGTCTAACGCACATCCCCGCACACAATTAATCTGAAATATGTTGCAAGGAGGCATCAGTGTGTCTTGGCACATGGAGAAAAATCCTTTCTACTCTTGAACTTTGTGCACAATACTGTGTAACGTGTTTTTCTAAGTTGCTGAGTCTCATGGCTCCATCCACTGGACACACCTTGCAGGCTATGGGATTTTTATATGTGGCTGTGCACAGTAACAGAAGTAAGGTCTGGGCCAGGTCTGTCGCAGGAAGGGCAAGAGGAGACAGCAACTGAGTGTCGCTTCAGAAATCATAAGACCTAGGTTTGGAATGAGAAGTACCCGAGATCCAACAAAGACCCTGTCTATGTTGCCAGAGGGCTGGGTGCTCACATTGGCCTTATAAGTGCTTTGAAAGCAATCTGTGTTTGGGCTGTAAAGATACAGATACTAAGAATCCTAGAGTCTGGGGCCGAGCATCCCTAAGTATTACAAATGTAGATTCAGAACTGAGTGGCCTGGGCTATGCCAGGACCCTGTGAAAGGTTTCCCAGACTTCGCTCGCCATGCATCCCTGATGGCTGAGGAGAACAGCAGGTTCACAGCTCCAAGACAGGGGCAACCTCCCTGCAAACCCCAGGAAATGCCTCTTTCTCTCCCCCTCTCTCTGTGCTCCTGAGTTGCCTTCAAACATGAGGCCTAGAACTTACATCAAGGAGTTACCTGAAAAATTCAAAAGAGACACCAAGCACAAAGCAGTGCCCTGCGCACAGCCCAGCCCAGCACCTCATAGCTCTCATTTCTTTACTTGTTCGTGTCCACAGGGAGAAAGGCAGAGTATCTAGCTGGTTACCACAAGACATCCACTTCTTTTGGATCGAGGGGGTCAGGCAGCCTCTAGACAGTGAACTCACTCACCCCCAAGTCTGCAAAGGGCCCGTCCAGCAGTGCTAACTGGGCCACTCGGCAGCGGTCCCTATTGGCCAGCGTCTGAGGGGTGCTGTAGCCCCCTCGAAGTGCATTCTCTTCAGCAATGAGAGCCTCGAGCTCTGGGGTAGCTCCTCCGGTCACCAGGGTCCGTATCAGGGTGAGAATATTGTCATTGAAGTATGTCTGTGGAAAGATGGGGAAGACACCCTTCAGCAACGCATCGTAAAGTCATGACAGTCGACATCCAAATTACAAGTTTTCTTAGTATCTCCCATGGAAAGTTCTGGCCTGTCTCTTCAAATAATTTTATGTGGGAAGTGAAAAGACAGCAGCCTCCAATTATTCCATTCTTTTCTCTCTTGCTTGACTCTACCACAAGAGCTTGACTTAAAAAAAAACTCAAAAGATTTTTATTTAAAGGGCTGAAGTCTGATAATAAGTGGTGTTTACCATCACTAGTGTTGGTAGAGATGGAAACCCTGCCTTGTCTCTTTGCAAGTCTCCTTGCCAATTCTAGGACTTGTGACAGCCTCAGCTAGTACTTCAGGCAAGGCTACCCTTGAGAACCTGTCACCTATGGGGTAGGAAGCTGCGTATACCCCCCAAAAGATGGTACCACATCTTTCTGTGCAGGAATGAGATACCAAGAGAATCATTAATGCTACATATTCAACAATTCATCATAGGTTTTGTTTACAGTCTAAGCAAGAAGTCTCCATCAATAAATAAGCCAGATAAATTTACGAAGACTTAAGTATCCCACTGTGTGAAGTTTGTCTTGTGTTTGTTAAACTAACCTCAGTCGTCTGAGGAAAATAGAGCTTATTAAAGAACTTTCCCTCTAAGTGTACATTTGTCTCACATCTGAAACCTAACAGGTCTGTGGGGAAGAAAACAATGAAAACTTTAAAAAATTAATAGGACGTCAAATGAAAGAGCTTAAAAAGACATTTGTCACCCAGCCTAATTTGAAGGAAATCTCCATTAAAGGTGTTGCATTCCATTTTCCTGTGTAAGAAGAAATCAAGTAGGTTAATAAGTAAAATGAAACTAAGTCTTGGCCCTGACATTTGATAACTGTTTGCCTCTGGGAGGAAAGCAGGACAGAAATATGCACTGCATCTCAGTGTCCCTTAGGCTGAAGAAATCTGGTAAGGCTGGCCTTCATCCTTCTTTGCCATCCTTTGTCAAGACAAAAGATGATGTGGAGGCATGAAAGCCATGCCTAAGCCTCCTGGCTTCATTTTTTCTCAGTCATAAAATCAACATGGTCATTGATGTCAAGGTTATCACACAAAGAGTCCCATGAGGACTCGTGAGAAAGCAGTGTTCCCTGTGAGTATGGATTTCATGTTCCTCAGGAAAACACTTGCAAAACGCCCACTGCAAAGCTATTGACAGTTTGCCAGGCCTTAAGGAGAAGCGATGTCCAGATTAGAGCTGGGATATGTGGGAGACAAAAGGAACAAGGATGCCCCCCAGAAGAGGAGATGTGTCTACCCAAGGGGTTGTGGAGTTGGGCTGCCTCCTCCTCTCGGAAGCTGTGTGGCCTTGGAAAGTGATCTCACACTTTCATGTCTCAGGGTCAACATCTGAAATAATAGGGAGACTGGATGACTCAACCTGCTTGAAGCACTGAGAAAGATACCTGTCAAAACTACTATTCTGTTGTTGTTATTGTTGTTGTTGTTTTAGAGAGAGAAACACAGTGTTCACAATAGAAAGAAAATGTGTACTTTAGACTGGTTGAATCTGAGAAGAAATCAAAGAACACACTTACATAAACATCAAAATAAAATTGCAAAAGATTTAGACTATGTATCAGAAAAAATAAAAGATTAAATTACAAGAAAGCTGACTTTACACATGAAATCAGTTCTTTTGTTTTGGAGTAAGAGGCAGGAACTCCAGTGGACCAAAGAAGCAAGTAACAGAATCCAGTCCCTTTTCATAATAAACTCTCAACCTATTGGGACAGAAGACAACTTCTTCACCCTCATACAGAGCAGGGAAGAAAAGCCCCACTATTAACATGGCAAACTTAATGGCAAAAGAATTGATGTCAGGTGCGGTTGCTCGAACCTGTAATCCTAGCTACTTAGGAGGCTCAGATCTGAGGATCGGGATTCAAAGCCAGTCCACGCACAAAAGACCTTGAGACTCTTATCTCCAATAAACCACTAGAAAAACCAGAAATGGAGCTGGGGTAGGGAGGTAGCCTTGAGCTGAAGGGTTCAGGGACAACACCCAGGCCCAGAATCCAAGCCCCATTACTGGCAAAAAAAAAAAAAAAAAAAACCTGCTGTATCCCTTTAAGGACCAGGAGGAAGACAAGAAGCCAACTCTCATAATGTCTCCTCAACAATTTGCTAGAGTTTCTAGCTAAGGCTCACAGAATAAAAGGCAACCATATAAGACACAAAGAAGTAAAATTATCTATAATATACAATATTTAATAAAGGCCTAAAATAGCTACTCAGGAGACAGTGATAGGAAGGATGGTTGTTTTGGGAACAGTAAGTCCAGTCTCAACAAATAACTCAGCATGGTTCTATCTTAAGCATGCTTGTCTTCCTAGCTATCATGAGAATGTAAGAATATAGTTCAGGCTGTCCCTGAACAGAAAGCGAGATCAAGAGAGAGAGACAGAGACAAAGACAGAGACAGAGAGACAGAGATACAGAGAGACAGAGAGAAAGACAGAGACAGAGAGAACAAATAAGGGTTGAAAATATTATTCACGTTCTAGAGCTCCTGCCTAGCAATCATGAAGCCTAGGTTTAAACCCTAGTATCACAAAAATCAAAAGGAAGAGCAGAGGAAGGAAGGAAGGAAGGAAGGAAGGAAGGAAGGAAGGAAGGAAGGAAGGGAGGGGGAAGGGGGGAGGGAATGAGGAAAAATGAGAAAGAAGTTGAGGAAAATAAAGAAAATAGAAGTCAGGTGTTGAGAATCCTTAATTCTAGACACCCAGGCAGCTGAGATCTGAGGATCATGATTGGAAGCCAGTCTGGGACAGAAAGACCTTGAGACTCTTATCTCTAATTAACCACCAGAAAACTGGAAGTGGCTCTGTGGCTCAAAGTGTTAGAGTGTTAGCCTTGAGCAAAAAGAGCTCAGGGATAGTTGCCCAGGCCTTAAGTTCAAGCCTTATGACTGACTAACTGACGAAGGAAGGAAGGAAGGAAGGAAGGAGGGAAGGAAGAGAGGGAGGAAAGAGGGGAAGGAGGAGGGAGGAGCAATGAGAAAGTTACGTAACTTTTCTAAACCTCAGACTTGGATGAAATAGAAACAAATAGCTTATAGATGAGTGTTAAATCATTTGCGTAACTTCTCATATACAACTAATAAATGGTTGCTGGTAAAAAAAATGATAATGTAGCTGAATGCCCATGGCTCAAGCCTGTAATCCTACCTACTCAGAAGTGTGAACCCTGGAGGATTGCATTTCAAAGCCAGTTTGGGCCGAAAGGTCTGTGACATTTTATCTCCAAAATGAGCAGGAAAAAAAAATAGAGAAAGCCAAAACCAGGCTGGGGGCATGGCTCAAACAGTGCAACATTAAACAAGCAAGTAAGCCAAGCTTCTCATTTATTTAAGTGAGAGTGAGAAACCCTATGTTCAAACCAGATTTATTTTTAAATGCCTTAGCAATGCATATAATTTAGAAATGCCCTCTCTCTCTATGCACTTATGTTCTCAGGGCTAACACAAAGAGCTCCATAATGATATGTACCCTTGGCCTGGAAAACTGAGGGATTTCTAGCTATCATAAGGAAACAGGAAACCACTGCAGGAAATGCCTGCAGAAGGAGTGAGGCACTGCCTCCAGGAAATTTTTGCACTGCCCTGGGCCATCTGGCTGCCAGTGGCCCCCAACGCCTGCCCCGTATTATCCTATCCCATGCATCTCCACCAAGCTTGAACATCTTCTTCTACTTCTTCTTCTTCTTCTTCTTTTTTTAAGGATAATTACTGGAGCTTATGTTTCACAGTTAATGCTGTCAAGCCTTTTAAACTAATTGGTCTTTTATAGAAAATTTAACTGGAAATTAACACATCTTTTAATAACATTGCCTTAACTTTAATGGCACTCTGCCTTTCCTGTATAATTGCTCTAAAATTGTCATTTTCTATGTCATAGCTGCCATTTTTTATATTTGCTAGTTTTCCTGGTGTGGATTTTTATTTTTAGTATTTTTTCTTTCATGAGAGATGAGAACTATTGGATGTTTTTTCCTCCTTAGTATGGCTCTGTCTGGTGTGGTGTGATAGTAAGGGCTATATGCTTAGGTTCAGAACAACATCCTGTGGTTTGCCAGTGGAACAGAACATGGGGCCAGGCATTTTGCTTGGGCCCAATTCATGGACTTTCTGTCAGTCTGTCTCCTTACAAGCAGAAGAAACCAGGTTTGTGGAGCAGAGTAGAAGGAGTGGCTCATGAAGCAATGATTTACTTCTGTCTCTGTAACTATATGGCCAAGACTTAGCTGTGGTTGATAGATGGCACTTGTGTTCTCCGTGACACCCTTCTGGGGTGTGGCCCTTAAGGAAAGCATGGAGCAGACATGAAGGCATGTGACCCATTGTCCAAATGTTCTCTCACACTCTTCCTGGCATAAATTCCTTTCTGTCTGACACACAGGGCCAGCTCTATGATATTAAAAATGAGAGCATGCACCTTTTATTGTACATACTCCTGACTCACTTCATGTCTCCCAATTCTTATCAGCCTCAAATGTATGTTTGTGTTCATGTGCTAGTATGTGTGAATAGGAAAACACATTTATGTACACATGAATAACCATAGATGGACATATATGCACATCATAAACCTATTTCTTGGTTTTGCCATGAACTTGTTCAGTGACTTTCATATACTTTACCAATGAATTTTCTTTATGGGACATAATTCATTTATTTCCTTACACATTGGCTTTCTTTTGTGTAACTCACTAGAGGGAACGTTTGACCATGAGAGCAGAGTCTGAATCCTCAACTTGGAAAAATACTGTCTAGCATTTAGTAAGTGCTCCCAAAATTTGCTGATTAACAACAGCAATAATACGTAGTTTGCCACATGCTAAATGACCTTAATTATTACCCCCATTTAAAAGATGACAAAACACATAAAGGGAGAGTTTCAGGTTACATAGTCAGTTATATAGGTCCAAGCAGCTACAGTCTGGGGTCCATGTCTCTTCTCTTTCTAGGACATTCATGGTAGAATTTACACTGGTTTCAGGGGAAGGGTGGTGTAGCTAGCCAGCTACAAAAGATATCTAAATACTGAGAAGCTAATTTTAGCTTCCTGCCATCATGTGTGTGTGGGAGGGGGGATAGAGAGAAGGGAAAGGGAGAGACAGATATATTGAAAGAGAGATTGAGAAAGATTGAGAGACAGAGACAGGGAATGAGAAAGACAAAGATAGTCAGAGATCGACAGGGATAAGAGCAGAAAGAAGGAGAGGGAAAGAGAGAAAGCAGCAAGCTGAGATCACTCTGAAAAATACACTTCTAAATTGTGTTCTTCCTCTACCCATAAGGGTAATTATTCCCTCTCATAGTGGGTTTCTGCCTTTGATTTGTAGGAGAAAGGCACAAGGCCATGTCTCAAACATCCCTATCTGTTCCAGGAATGGTTGTAATGAATCAAAACATTATTCTTTTAACAAATGAAGCAGTAAGCAGCAGGAGTTGACAATATTCAAGGAATGTTTAGACACATGATTAAGTGGCAATTTGGGGAGGAGTACTCAAAAAAGAAGACCATTGACACCTACAGAGATTTGTGTGGCTGTTGCGATGGTGCCTGTGAGGGAACGCCTGAGATGGAAGCATACCTATGGCTCCTGCCGTTCATATTCCTGCCTTTTAGTTCCTTGTAGTTACTGCCTGGGTGTATGACTGATGTGCTTTTCCATATACTAGATTTGGGTGAGAAAATCAAAGAAATCACAGGCAATGCCTTATCAAAAGATCTAGATTTCCATTATGTTTGTTGAACTAGATCCATTTTAGAACCCCACTCCAGAACTTATTCATCTGAGACAATATACTCAAGTACTGCACTGATTTGATTGTAATGTTGATGACTCATCTGAAAAGCCACTCTTAAGTGGGCCAGTTGAGAGAGTTGTCTTCAGCCCTTAAGCCTAGTTTATTCACATGATTGTGCAAAAATCCGACACGGTAGCTGAAGGGTCCAATACAGTTCTGGGCCCTAAGTAAATACGGCTGCTGCTAGTTCAGTCAATGGCAAACTCTGGATTCCCGATTTCCCCCTTATCCCAGGCTAGAATGGCAAAAGAGATACTGCTCTCACATTTGTACTATTGTACCTATCTTTTCCTACCCACTCTCTCCCAAATGTTGTAATTTAGATTTCAAAAGGATATTAGATATGCTTGTATACATCATTATTTTAAACCAATTTCCTTGGATTGTTCATGTAAATTTCTAGAAACAAACTTCCTAGCTATGGTCTAGATATCTGTGGAACTCAAATCCAGATGTGTCCCTTTCCTCCACACCAAGGTCCTCTTGCTATGTAGAAAATCTGGGCTACTCAGTCAACAGCATTTCTTAGAACTAGAATTGGCTTTATAAGGGTTTGCACTGGGTTTGTGCTCAACAGGGGCTCTACCTTGCTTTAATATTCTGCTGATGTCATTTTGAAACTCTTAGCAATCCATGAAAAAAACACCCTTTTCCAATGATGTAGCTATTCCTACACTGAAATACATTGATTGTCCAATATGCATCTGTGTTTGATCATTGTATAAACACATTTTTTTGAAATAGAAATATTTTGTAGTTCTAAGGAAATAATGACAATAAACAGGTTTGTTTTGTGTGAGCGCAGTATTCTGAAATCTCCACATCGAGAATCAGAATGAAAAGAAAGCATTTTGAAAGGGATGAATCGAAGTCTAATTTGGAGTCAATGTGGCCTAACAGAATCTTGAGCATTATAGAACACATCGTGTAGCTTCTATGGTTCCTTCCAGCCCGCTCCCATTTGTCCAAATGGAGCCCATCATTACTAGTGAACAGGAAGTCAGTCTTAATCTCAACTGACTGTTTCATGAACCCTAAGAAAGTCAGGGGTACTTCTCTCTAGGGCCTCTTTTATCTCCTGCTGCTTTGGAAAGCAATGCCATGGCATGATGCCCAGTCCATTTTAGTTCAAAGGAAAGTCATTGCGTTATTATTTTTAAATTCATAATTCTGATTTTTAACTGAGATATATTTGTAGCTAGACTACATTCGGGGATATAGAGTAACCTAAATTAGTCTTAAAAACACACTATGTTTTCTCTTTCTTCCAACAGAGGTCCTTCTGGAATTAGCTTTAATGAATAGATGAGCATAATGCGTAATTAGCATATCAGTTGTTTAACACATTCAAGAGAATAACCTTCTTAAGCAGTTTAAGAAATGTGTGTATATAAAGACTCTCTGAGTTATGTTTATGGTTTTAATGAGTTCAATAAAACTCTGCTTCATGGATTCTCCAAAGGTCAGTTTTTATCCAGTCTATGTCTGCATTTTTACAAATTGTGAGCTTGAGAACTCCAAAATGAAGAAGATTTTCTATACAGTAAATAAAGACACTCAGTTGGAATGCTTCACAATACCCAGGCTATGACCCATTCTAATTGTCGGGTTTTGCCTTTTGCAGTGAAAAACGTGTCCATTAACCTGGAATCCATTCTTTTAATTGTTATTTGCTTTAGGGTACAAAAATGGAGAAGAGAAATGTCTTGACCATTTGATACACATCAAGCTATTTGAAAAAAAATAACAACAACAGAGCTCCCTTCTGTCTTCTGGCCAGCCACTTCTACTATTTGCCATCCTGCAACCAAAACCCAGTCAAGCCTTGCCCCACGCCTGGCAAATCCAGACTGCTTTCTCACTAAGGAAGACTCAGGAGTTTTATGTGGAGGGCACTTTGTTTTTTTCTACCTCTTGTTTATGCTTAATCTATTCCCAAATCTTATCAATTTGACCACAAACACTGCCTAACTCTAACCACATTCCCCTTTCTCTACCAACATCACCTTAGTTCTAGGTACAACAACCACTCATTCACATCTTCTGCTGCCTGCTTGCCCATCTAAGCCATCCTCAAAAAAAATCAGGTAATATAATCCTCTATCCCCATGAGATCATTATATCACTTTCCAAGTTCATTGACTCCTTGTTGCTCTTTAAGGAAAAAAAAATTTTTCCTTGAAGGCACCAAAACCACAGAAATGTGTTTTGCATTCTGACAGTGTAATCTTAGCCCACCTTCCCTGTCTTGCACTATGGTAGAACACATAGCACACAGGCATTCTTTGCCTTCTTTGAGAGAGTTGGTTCCCCTGGGCTACCAGACTGTGGTAGATTTCCTCCCTTCCCCTCTGGGGAATATACTCCCCTCAAAACTCTCCCTTCTTTAGGGCTTAGATCTTGTAATAAAGCATGCATTATTTTCTTAATCTTTCTCAGATCCCTCAAGGCCAGGGCCTATTCTTGCTTCACTTATTTATTTATTTCTTTATGTATTTTTACATTAGTTGTATCATCAAACGTTGACTCGTCTGACTGTTTAATTGATGTCAGCATAAAACCCCATGAAGGCTTTTCTCTGCTGGGTCTGGCTATTTCCTCTGACACTGGAGGTGGGCATGGGCACATCCCACCCACTCAGAAAGTAGAGAAGTAGACAAACTGACCGCACTCATGAGCGAGTCCAGGACGCTGACGGCAAAGGCTGTCCCACAAGCAAAGGGCTGTGTGAGGTACAGTTCTGTGTCGGGGTCGTCGTCGTCATCTTGGTCCAAAAACTGAACATTCGTGTCGTTCACTAGAAAAAGCAGTAGGTAAGAATGAGCACCTGAGAGGACACAAGGGCAGTGAAGCCAGAGAAAGAGAGAGAGGCCAGGTGACTGGTTTAGAGATGTGGAAATCACTGCAAAGGAAACAAAAGCACAGGGAGGCTGTCGATGGATCTTGGGGCTGGGAACCAGTGGCACTCAATGGACTGCTCCTATCAGTTGTTCAAATTTCGGAGCCCTGGAGAGCAATGCGGTGAAGCAGGCTTGCCCCCTGGCAGGCTGCTAGGGACTAGTAGCATATACTGACTAGTCCTTAGGAATCATTTTAGAATCATGACCGAAAAACACCTTTGAGCGTGTTTTGGTAGCCAAGTCCTTTGAGAGATGAATGTATTTCAATGATGAGTAAGCCATGCTGGGATAGTAAGCCACAAAGCAAGGGCAGCGACTTGTTCAGAGGAGAGGAACAGTGGGATCTGGAGCACAGCAAAGACAAATAGCAAGGAATTCATCCTCTGGCAGGAACCATAGTCTACCCTGGGGATTGGCCTGGGTACAGTGAGTGCCAGGATGTCCCTGGATCTTGAATTCAGGCACCCAAATCAACAGGTCCTGTGCAAACCTCAGGAATCCCCAGGGGGTGATGGCAGGTGGATCCCAGTTGCCTTCTGCTGCTGGCTGACAGGGTTTTCTCTGAATTCTAAGTTGCAAGGCTCCGCCCACATTCTCTCATTCCCCTTCTTAAACAGCTCAATCTTTTCTGTGCCACTTCAGCAGATCCAGCGGCACTGGATGCTGTATTTCATTTCCATGTGAGGAGCCCTCAAGGATTCCTCCTGCACACGGGCGCAGATTGATTAGTTGTGTCACTCAGACGTCTTTAGCTCATTAAAAATTAAATGACAAATTAATTTCCATTCCCATCTTGGCTTCAGAAATTATCACTTCTGCAGAGCAAGTAATAGGGGAAGTGTCGTTGGGAGGCGGGAAGAGGGCACATGTGGGTTCTGGAATAATTATGGTGCTTTTAAGAAGACAATAGATGAGGTTTCCTTTCTCTGAATTCTTCCTGTATGTATTAGCAGCTAATTCTCTTTCTTAGACTTATTGTTTTAATTTTTAAAGTAACTTTCTTGATAACTTTCCTTAAACACACACACACACACACACACACACACACACACACACACACACACACAACTTTTGTTTGTTTATTGCATGAGGCAGAATAAATGGTAATAAGATAAAGGGCTAGGCATAAAATTATTTTTAAATGACACCGTCTTTTTTCCCTAGAGAAAGACTCTAATGGAAATCTTTGCTTCGTTTTTTCCAAAGCTGATGGCACTGTGGTCCTTACTGCTTTAGCAGCAGGAGGATCACAGACCCAAATCTAGCTTCTGATAAATGGGTAGACTTTTAAGTCCAGACTTTGTCACCAAATTCCTTGGGCAAAGTATTGTATGATCCTAAACCTTAATTGCTCTATCTGTAAAATGGAGGAACATATAGCAGTTATGAGATTGTTAAGATATTCAATAAGATCATATCTAGCACCGGCCCTAGGTCATGCCATGTGCTTGGTAAATGGAGACTGTTGCACCACTGCCCTTCTGATGTCAAGTGTCTGCTAACCATTACGTTGTGAAGATGGTCAGCTTCCCTTTGCCTCTCTCAGAGTCACTAACATTTTGCTTTAGTGGATCCTTCAAATGTTCTTCACCTACCTCGTTTGTCCTGTTAAGCTGAATACGTTTGGCTTAAAGCCGCCTCATACATATTTCAAGTTTGGCTCACCGGTGCCATGTATACAGGGATCTGTAACCTAACTTGACACGAAAACACGGTAACCTATCCTTGTAACAAGTAACTGAGTCTCAGCCAATCAGAAGAAGCCAATAAAACTAGGTTCAAATAAGATAGATATTACTGTAAAGAAGCAGGTTCTCTCCCTACCTGACTTTCTTTTTCTCTGTTTCCTTTCCTTTTTTCTGGTTATCCATATAATTTGTCTGCATTTTGCACTATTTAGGCTTGAGCTACTGCCCAATTTTAGAATTGCAAATATGTCAATATTTCAAAACTAATTTGCTGAAAATTTTCTCTCTCTCTCTCTCTCTCTCTCTCTCTCTCTCTCTCTCTCTCTCTCTCTCTGTGTGTGTGTGTGTGTGTGTGTGTGTGTGTGTGTGTGTGTGTCTTGGGCTGGAACTCAAGGCTTGGGTTCTGTCCCTGAGCTTCTGTGCTCAAGGCTAGCACTCTTCCACTTCAGCCACAATTCCACTTTTTTTTTCCTCTGTGGTTAAATGGAGATAAAATTCTCATAGGATTTTTCTTCCCTAAGCTGACTTCAAATTGCAATCTTCAGATCTCAGCCTCCTGGATAGCTAGAGTTGCAGGTGTCAGCCACCACTGGTGCCCAGCTGTAACTTTGCCTTTTAACAGTCAAAAAGTATGTTATTGGTGTCATAGGCATTCTCCATTGGAGATCAGGAAGTGTAAGCTACAGCCCACTTGTGAAAGAATGTGCTAACCCATCACAGCTGCTGGTGAAGTATGTAAGTATCTATACCATCATAGGGGTAGCAGCTATTATTTCATTTCAAGGAGCAGGGAAAAGAGGTTATTAAACAGGTGAGCAAAATGGCTACACTTGCAGAGGGGACTCTAGATTTCCAGTGATCTGTGGATGTGTCATTGGAAAATGACTCAGAAACACCAGCCAGGGCTAAGGGAAAATATTGTCTATTGTGCTAGGCTGTCTATTCTTGGGAGAACAGCCAGGATGGCTCCAAGACTACCTCCCAGAACAATAATGCAACTATAACAGGAGACAATGTGTTAAACAGCTCCATACAAAGTTTTGTTTTGTTTTATATTTCCTTGTGGAATTTTGAGAAAGCTTTGCTATGCTAACATTCATTGAACATCTAACCTAGTATTATAGAGCACACATCTCAGAACATGTGGATAAATAGTAAATACGTGTGGGCATGTGGGGTGGGAGGAGATATGTTCAGAAGGTAGTAGTATGACTACCAGAGAAATAGGGTTTAAGGCAAAAGGAAAAGGTCTGAGCACCAGAGTGCCTCTTTAAATACAAATAAGACATCAAGTGAGGAAGTCCATTATGCTTCTCAAATAACCAAATAATTCAAATTCAAACTATCGGCTCAGTGCTACACAGAATTCCCCTCACCTCCCTACGAATCACAAACCCAGGATATTCCAGTCAGTGAGTGGCCATGAATTCCAACTAGCTGAAGAAATTCCTGGAATTGATGCTTTGAAATACTGCTATAGGTTTCTGAGATGGAGATGTTTGGGTGAATTTTTCAATCAGAAATCTGGGCCACATGAGCTCACTGGGTCTCTTATGGCCCCTTGAGTTCTGAGATGAGCAATCTAGAAACCTAGGCTTTTAGCCAACTCCACTAAACATGAAAAAGATACCTCTCCTAGGCTTGGAAACAGAAAATAGTGTGGTACTCTTTGACCTGAGTGAATTTGTCCTGATAAATAGCTATATCTACAATAAGGCAGTGGTGAATGGTGGACAATTTATTCCTTCCTTTCTAGACACCTCTCGAGTAAGATTACGGTGTTAAAAGCCTGCTCTCTTATTTTGAAATATATTTTGAGGCCAAGAAAATGGAGTGCTCCTTTCATTTGTGAGTCATTTGAAGGTAGGAGCTCTCTCCAACCTCTCCATCTATACCTCTGTTGGCAGCCTTCTGCCTGTCTCTATTTAGAAGATCAATCCCAAGTTCTGAGACCTGCTACTGATAGGCGCCCTTCATGGATGTTGTTAACCAAGTCGTGGCAACTGTGGAAAGGCCTGACAAATGCAGTTATGACCAGAGGTCTTTATCTTCTAGACAAATCCACTATGAACCCTCTCAGAGAGACCTCTGGGCCACCTGGGGTTGAGAGTCAGAGTGCAGGGCTGGCTGCTGACCTCCTCTTCAGTACCCCTCTCGAAATCTGGCTTTAGGTAGAAAGGATCCCCTAGGAACTAGCTGCTTTTATGATTTTAGAACCAGAGCTTCTGAGAAAGGGCCTCGTAGGGAGGGGGGAAAAAAAGGCAAATAAAGTCAGAATAAAGGAAAATAAACAGCTGGAAGGAAAGTACCGTCTTAGGTTTCTTATCTTAAAATTTTTATATTCCTCCTTTGACTTCCTCTGAGAGCTGTGAAGACATGTCAGTCAAACTGACAGTGTGTTGGAAGAGGAATATAGAGAGAAGGCGGGAGTGCAGGGCACGTGTGCAAAAAAAAAAAGGCTCAGGCCACAGAAAATGAATTAGAAGCAAAGATGCTTTGGAAACAACTGCCAGGTCAGATGGGTGTGATCAAAGGTAGATGGATGCTGTGTGTGGGGAAAAAAAATCATTAAGAAAGGCCAGAACAAGACAGTCGATTCCAACCAGAGCCACAAATAAAAACACATTCAAAGCAGTGCCATGGGGTAGTGCTTTCTGTTGCAGCCCAGTAAAATAAAAAAAATGAAATATAGAAACAAACAACAAAACTCAAGCCAATGATGGTTGGAAACACCAAGAACAAAACAAAAGGAGATACTGATACCAAGGAAAGCAGCGCTTCTTACCCAGTTCAGTTATCATTAGAATGTGCGTCCCACTGTGTTTTTCCTGATTGACTGATACCAAAGGCAACTTGCCCGGTTTAGCTAATTGGATAGGGCATTTCAGGGTTAGGGATAAGGGAGTGGAGGAAAGTACAGAAAAAGAAAAGAGTGAGGGAACAACAGAGAAAGCATTCTAAAGTAAAAGGACCCAGGACCACAGCAATTTAGCTGGTATTTGTCTGTCTTGTGGGGAAAGGACCACTCTGCTTTGCTCTAGTAAATGGATTCCATAGCCTACCCTCAAAATCCCCTCCCCTCCCCTCTCTCTCTCCAGAGTAAATGGCTTTTGGCTGAAAAATTCAACTAGGAAAAACTAAATGAAGAGTTTCACACATCAGCCCAGTGCTGTAATCTCCTTCTTAAAACAGGTTTGGCTTTGACACGAGGCTTAGTATATCATCAGAGGGTTCCAATTGTAGGAGCCATCAAGACATCCCACTCAAAAGGCTTGCCTCTGATAAAACAAAAAAAAAAAGTCCCCAGAAAGAATCGCTGAACCGAACCTTTCCTTCATTCTCCCCACTTTCCCAAATGCATGCATGCCCCGATTTCAAAGCCATCGTTTTATGCTCCTTGAAAACACAGGCCAGTATGAAGGAAACCATCTATTCATCTCAGAGGAGTGATAGATCAGTTTTTCCTTCAAATAGTCAGCTATATTTCTACCCATACCTTCTTTCCAACCCTTTCCAGAACAAACTGTGCTGTGCCCTAAGAAGCTAGAAAGGACTAGAAACTAACCCACATCCTCATACCCTGTCTGATCTGGGAGGACAAAATAAAGACTATATCTATTCTTTATATATGGGGTGTGGTTGTGGGTGTGTGTGCCCAGAGCTGACAGTGATTCCTACCGAGTTCCGTGATGATGGGGATGTTGACCCCGGTTGTGATGGACGGCTGACGCAACATCCCGTGCACTGGGCTGTTATCTGGAGAGGATCTGTCCATTCCTGGAGGTGTGAATCCTAATGGGAATGGAAGAGAGGAGAGAGAAGAAAAAATCAGAGAAATACAAAACCCCCGCCCCTGCAAAATGTAGCTTATGTGTTATTTATAGGTCAATAATTAGCACTTCAGGCAGAAACTCTGATGAGTTATTTTTTTTCAGATAACAAAGAAAATCAGTGTAGGTTCAATCCACCGTGATAGTTCCCTAAACCTCTAGACTATGCCAAGGATTAGTGCAGCTGATAGACTTTGATACCCATCCCCTTCCACAATAGTACAGGAAGACTGACTTCTGTGACCCCTTGAAGCCAGATAGGACCACACAGCCCATGAGAAGTGAACAGAAAAATGGGAAATCACTTCTGATACAAGGATACCACTTGCTGTCTTCCTTTTCCCAGGCTACAGAAACTGTGGGACACAGGTTGCCATGGAAATGAAGACTGGACAGCAACCCTGGAGAGTTACCCAGACCCACAAAGCATTTGGTCTGAATGAGAAAGAAAATCATATTGCTTTAAGCCACTGAGATATGTTTGTTTTTGTCATTACCACTGCATAACCTAACTCACTCTGGCTGTTAGCTTAAACCAATTGATTGGTTATCCTCCTGCCAGTGAATGCCTGGGGCCTGGCATTTGACAGAGTTCAGGCTGTTGGGATGTGAGAGGGGAATCTGAATCACTCAAGAAGAGATTCTCTGGTCTGCATATTTCTGCAGTATAAAGATTTGTGATGGTCACCATCAATACAAAAACACCAGCCCCAGACAAAATGGAATGATCCTGGCTGAACTGAGGGATGTAAAAAAAATCCTTCTCAAGATTTCTTCCTCCTTCCCTTCCTCTCCTTCCTCCTCCTCCTTCTCCTTCTTTTCTTCCTCCTTCTTCTTTGGTGGTGCTGGGGCTTGAACTGAGGGTCTCATGCATGGTAGACAGGTACTTTACCACATGAGCCATACCCAGCCCTCTTCTGTTTTTCTTTTTTTCCTAGACTGGTCTGAACCAAGGTATTTCTATTTATACCACCTCTGTAGCTTGGTTGACGGGTGGGGACCATCACAATTGTCTTGTACTATAAAAATGAGGAACCCCCTAACTTTTTTCCTGGGTTTGTCTGAAAATGGGATCCACCATAGTTCTGCCTCCTGAGAGGGTGAGCCACAGCGTCCAGTAGGATTTCTTAATAGATAAGATTTTAGATGAGGGAGGCGGGCAACTGGTAGCTCATACCTGTAATCTTAGCTGCCCAGAAGGCTGAGATCTGAGGATCACAACTTTAAGACATCCCAAGTAAGGAAGCCTGTGAGAATTTTATCACCAACTAAACAGCAAAATGACAGAAATGAAGCTGTAGATCAAGCAGTAAAGTTCTCACTTTGAACAAAAATAGTTAAGGGACAGTGACCCCAGTACTAGAACAAGAAAAGGCTTAACACACACACACACACACACACACACACACACACACACACCTTTCAGTTCAGTTTTAATGAGAGTAATGATATATCATCACAGCCAAGCCCAGTAAATGCTTCCTTATGATATATATATATATATATATGTAGACATATACCAATATGAGAAACATACTGGTTTCATATGTTCATTGGGTGAAAATTCTAATTTCCAAGTGAAGCAAGCATAGGACAAGTGGATGTGCAGCTGCTGGCTCCGTGCTGTCTGTGGAGTAACCTGCCCGCCAGCCCCAAGCTCCCAGGACAGCACCTGCTTTCTTCCCTTCACCCTTGGTAAATTGCCAGATGGGATCTCAGCAAACCAGAGTCTTGCAGGCATGAAGTCACTCGATAAAGTTTCCAAGGACAGAACTTCAAATAGATGATGTGACCAGATTTGACTCACTCCCCACTAATATGACAAGATGGGGTTGAATCTGGCATTTGGAGTGTACGTGAATCAGGAACGAAATGGCAGGTACTCAATAATTGCCTGTTGTTTCGGAAGTATATAATGCATGAAATGCCAGAAAAATATATAAGGGCTTTTTTTATTATTGTTTTCTGCTCTCCTGAGTATAAATTTCCTATCAAGTGCCAAACTTTTTTTTTTCAGGAAGAAAAGTAGTTTTCCATAGTACCTTTCCATGACTGCACCTCACATTGCCCTTCATGTCGATTCACTGTGAACAGGGTAAGTCAATTTGAATGGCATTATAATGCCCATCTTCCTCAACTTTGGGACGTATGTGCTTTCAAGCCAAGCCCATAACTACAAACACACATTTTAAATGCTAGCTGTTTTCTTCCTCTAGAATAGAAAGGGGGGAAACTAAACTGTTTTCATCAGAAGTTTCATTCAAGAGCATGAAAAACTGCATATGACAGCTGTGCAGATTCAGTGGATGTGACGTTTTTGAATTTCTTCAACTTGACAAGTAAACACCTTAAATCGGTAATGCTATATGCATAATACATGGACTGTATTTTGACATCCATCATCAAATGCTGACTTGAGAAAATATGGGTTTGTACGTCAAGGAATAGCACCCATAAAGCAGGGAGAAATGCAGGTCACACGGTATTAGGAAAACTGTATTTCATTACGGGACTTGCAACCAGCCAAGGCATCCTTTTATTTTATCTTATTTAAAGATTCCATTTTCAGCTGTGAAAAAAAGACTCAATTCCTTTGCATGAAACCTTCATTTAGAAATGACATGCTTGCTTCAGAGGCCTCTTTCCATTGGCTTTCATATTCCATTTTCCCCTTCAGTCACCAAGGCTGGTTCCATTAGCATTTGCAACTGACAAACTATAAGGTGTCCACAAAGATATCCTTCCATTGAAGATGTGTTTCTCCTCTATGTGCGACCCCACAAACAGCATGCTTTTTTATTATTACAAAACCTCCGCAATAATAATACCTCCTTTTTGTTTGTTTGTGTTGCTACTAAAGCTTGAAATCAAGACCTTGCTCTTATACTTCTGGTTGCTTGCTGGTCAATTGGAGATAAGAATCTCACAGAATTTCCTGCTAGGCATGGCTTCAAACTGCAATCTTCAGAGCCCAGCATACTTTAAAAATTTAACATCAAGCTAGGCACCAGGGGGCTCACGCCTAGAATCCTAGCTACATAGGAAGCTGAGAGCTAAGGATCCGATCAAAGTCTGTGAAACTCTTAGCTCCAATTAATCACACACAGACAAAGCCAAAAATGGATCTGTGGCTCAAGTGCTAAATAGCTCAAGGACAGTGCCTCAGATATGTGAGTTCAATCTTAGGACTGGTTCTCTCTCTCTCTCTCTCTCTCTCTCTCTCTCTCTCTCTCTCTCTCTCTCTCTCTCTCTCTCTCTCTTTCTCTCTCTCTCTCTCTCTCACACACACACACACACACACACACACACACACACACACACACAAATGAGCTCCACTTCTTAGCTTTAAGCATTTCATAGACCCTATCCTGTTTTTTTCATCTACAAACCTTAATGTCTGCTATGTTAGGATAGTTAGAAAGCTAAGCTGGAAAGTACAATGCTAGGTATGAAGCAAGTACTCAAAACTGTTGATTATCAATGGCAATGTTTTACAAAGCAAATATTTGTGGAAAAGTTCACTACTCATAACCCTTCCATAAAGACAAAGAATGGAAGAAGGCTTTACAAGATTTTTTAAAAGAACGTTCACAGAAAATATACTGGAACATTAATAAAAAGCCAAGAAATATTGTACATATATTTCACTAAAAATAATCAGATTAGCCCTGCAATTAAAATTCAACTTGAAATATCTAAGAAAGGGTGAATATAGACATAGGGAAGGCTGGGATTTGCTTTAGGTATATAGAAAACTGGTAACCAGTTTTTATGAAAAAAGCTTCTTAATTCACAGAGCCCTTCTGTTTTTCCAGACTGAATCTCCTGCTTCTTTAATTACAGCAATACCACACATACTCCTATCAGATTCAGCTAAACAAAGCAGCTCTGTCTAGGGTTCCTTTGGTGAGACTGGTTATTCCCAAGGCTTGGCAAAGCTGTGCCTCATTAAGGTAGCTAGGGAAAGGTTAGGATGGCTTGGAACTAAAGAGTCTAGCATAAATACTTGACCTATTCCTAAAGAAAAAAAAAAGACATTGTAAGTAACGAGATTTAAAAAAAAACAAACAGTTTAATTGTTTAGGATCCATGCTCCCATACATACGTGACATCGAAGAGACACTACATGATTGCAAGTAAAGAAGGACCACGGGCCAGGCAGGCTGTAGCAGTGACAATGACAAAAGGGGGTCCAGGACAGTGCACTCAACGATGATTTAGAAAAGAAGGGGTCAATGTCCTGGTTTCCTATGAATCTCAAATCAAAGTCAGGCATACTCTACAGCTAGACTGGTGAAGGGAACTGGGAATGAAGAAGGGGACTTGCATAGAACCTGAAAGAAATACAGTCAGTAGCACTCAGCAATTCTTTTGGCAGTACTAGGGTAAGGGTTGACCTCAAAGGCTTCATTCCTGCTATGGAGGTGCTCTACCATGGAGTCATGCCTCTAGCCTAACAGTCAACATTTATTGAGTGCTAATGATGTCCTCAACTCTGACCACTTGATATATTCAGTTCTGCAAACTATCCTAAGGAGACACTTAGACGATGAGGTGAAGTGAAACAGAGGAGATAAGCAACTTGCCCCAAAGTGAAGCTCTCAGTTTTAACCTAGCACACTAGACACATTGTCTCCTCTAAGCCACCAGGCCATATTGTTTTTTCTTAGGCCAGTCTGGGATAAAGGTTTCTCTTTTTTGACAACCATGTTTCTTCCTCTTCACAGCATTATGGATTGAAGTGACTATTTATCTCTCCATTTTGTACAGAGCTAAGTAAGAGTCACAGCTGTTGCCAGGTGCCAGTGGCTTATGCCTCAGCTCATGAGCTGCCATCTGAAGACGGGTTAAAAGCTAGCTTGGGCAAGAATATCTATAAGACTCTTTTCTCTGCTTAGCTACCCCCCCCCCAAAAGCCAGAAATGGAGCTGTGGCTCAAGTGGTAGAACTCTAGCCTTGAGCCAAAAAAAGCTCAGAGGCAGTGCCCAAGCTCTAAGTCCAAGCCCCAAGACAGACACTGAAAAACAAGATTCAGAGTATTCATACAACTTGGCTAAGCATAGCCAATTGGCACTAGACAGATTTGGTTGACATAGCCAGGCAGTATCTCTCTCAGAGTCACTGCCTGCCATTTCATTTCCTAATCCAGGGATGGTCTTTCCTTTTTAGGTACCAACTCTGGCAGGCGATTTCAAGGCCTAGGCAAAGTTGCTTTATTATTATTATTATTATTATTATTATTGTTATTGTTTTCATGTTTAAACAATAGCAGATAACAACTGGGACCCACTGTAGTTATGCTTAACTTGCTTTGATACAGCAAAATGTACAACTCAGTACATATAATAAATGCTTTATTACAGTACTTTTCCATAGGGGAAACACAAAGTACTTTCTAAATCTTCCCTAGTTAAATCCTCAAGCCTTTCCAGGGAGAGAGGGAAATGGAAATTCTTATCTATCACCTCCCCTAGACTAAATGGAAAAATGAAGGTAAGTGCTTTCTCCAACCCCGTAGATTTAACATAAAGGAATTGGTTCAAGTGGTGAGCCAAATTATCTTTTATTGTGTGCATATAAATGATGGTTAGAAATCCATATGCTACGTTAAACTAGGGAAATAAATTAGGCCCAGCCATCTAGGTTTGCTGAGACAGGTATTCAATATGAAGTTGTAAAAGCGAAAGATCACTGTTAAAAATGATCTATAAAGACATGTTAAAATCAAGAGAAACATCTCATATTACATCATCTAGGAGATGAATTAAATTTGCTGTTAAGTCCAGGAAAAAAAAAATAAAAAAAGAATCCCAAAGACAAATGCCAGATGAAGTAAAGATCAATAAAAATATTTTGATAAGTAAATGCAACAATGCTATTTAACACATGATTGGCAACTGCTAGAACATAAATTATCCAAATTTTCCATTGCAGGTTATGGGAAAATTATGCAGATTAGAACTTGATTAGGCTTATATCATGAGACTCAATTTGGACTTTTAATCTATTAAGCTCCAATAAATGAGGCATCTGAATAGCTCCCCTGAGCCACTCCAGTAATAGCCACAGCAGTCATTTTTGCAGTATGTATTCCAACAAATTCTTCAGCAGCTCAAGTAAAGAAAATTCCACGTAGAGAAGCACAATTGCCTTCTCGCTTAGACGAGGGGGAAAATCTATGCACACAATGTTGATATAGGAAAGCAGTTTTTTGGAAAAGACTGTAAGGAAAATTCAGTTAAGAAAAACAAAATCTCAAACTGGGTGCCAGTGATTCATGCCTGTTTTGCTAACTACTTAAGAAGCTAAGACCAGGCAGATTGTGGTTCAAAGCCAGCCAGGGCAGAAAAATCACAGAATGCCTTGTATGTCTATAGTTAGGCTTAGTGGTAAATATCTGTCATACTATCTACCTAGGGGGCTGAGATTAGGAAAGTCACAGTTCAAGCCAAATAGGCAGAAAGGTTTTTGCGTTTCCACCTCATCAGAAAGAAGCTGGTATGGTGGTGCACATTTACTGTCCCAACAACGATGGAGAGTCTCTTAAATAGGTGCACTGCAGACTAGGTATATGTTGGCCAGGAAGCAAGACCCTGTCTTGAAAATAAACAGTGCGCAAAAAGGATGAAGGTATGGCTTAGTGGTGAAACACCTGCTTAAGCAAGTGGTGCATCTTAACTTCAAATCTCCAGACTGCAAAAACAAAAAAGAGCCTCAGGTTATTCTGTGAATTTTTTGACAGTAGTTTCAGTGGCTTCCCACCAATGTGGAGTCCAGAATAAGGAAAGCTAGATAATGGACTAGACCATAGTTATAGTCAAGCAAAAAATAATTACCAATGCTACTTTAATGGACCACTTTCCACTTGGAAGCCTAAGGTAGCCAAAGCCCCTAAACAGGACACCAGAAGTCAATTCAAGGAAGACAGAGGGGTCTCCTACACATTTTGTCTGTGTGGATATCTGTTTTATGCCAAATAACCCGTACTTGCTATAAAGGCTGAAGCTGGTATTTTTCTCTGACCAGAGAATAAAGACAGAGCTTGGAAACCATGTAAACAGACAGTTCAGTGAAACCTAAGCTACACCATCCACCAGTGGTGACTCTCCATTCTATGCTGGAGATGCAGGGGTTTGGGAGCCTTCTAATCAGACACTGACTTTACAGAGAAGAAACTGAAGCTTAGAGCTGAGAAGTTATGGGTTCCTCAGTCATAAACTTACAGTGGCAAAACAGAATAGTTGCTACCAGTGACTATTCACTTGTACCTGTTTTACAGTGGTGGTGGATGGGAGACAACTTTGTCCAGATTCTAGACAAGAGTTGGATTTCCCAGACCCAGAAAGATAGTCCTCCATCATCCTGGCTGTCTTCCTCAACCTGGGTCCAATCCTAGATCCCTAAGGATTATAAGTAAAAGGTATTCAAAAGACTGTGGTCGCATCTAAGGCAAATCCATTGAGAAATGAAGAGTATGCAGATGGCAGACCTCTAACACCCTGAAGGTAGAGGGATCCCAATTGGGTGACTCTTTTCATCCTTCTATGTAGCCTGCAACCAAAAACACCAGCTGGCACAGTTCTTCTGATGTTGATAACAGTTCATGAGAATCAGATTTTCTAGCAAAAACTAGTGATTGCTTTCCTATTCAAGGTTTATCTCTCACTGTGACTAGTGACCATTGATGGGATTGGGAGAGTTCTGCTGTCCCCATTTATTTCTATTTACAACAAATGACACTAGTGTCTATCTGTCTGTCTGTCTATCTATCTATCTATCTATCTATCTATCTATCTATCTATCATCTATCTATTTGGAAATACTTAGTTCTGAATTCTGGGCTCTCTCTACTTGCTTGGCTTGCTTGCTCACAGCTGGTTCTCAACCACGTGTCCCATTCTACAGCAAGAATTTTTGCTAGTTATTTTTGAGATAAAGTCTCAACTCTTCTACCTGGGCAGATCTCAATGTCCTGAGTTGTAACTAGGATGAAAGGTATGAGCTGGTACCCAGGTAAAAATTACATTTTTAATGATACATTTTTGTAGAGCTTGTAGTTGATTATTGCATTGGAGAGCTGGCTGTACCCATCGAATAATACATCCCTTTCAGAGTTTGCATTCTGGATTCAAACCAAATCAGAGCAAATGAATCCAACCAATCAAACAAAACTTCACCATCTCGATTTTTCCATTAAGATTTCTAATATATATTGAGTACTTAGACAAATAGTACACATGAAACAAATACATTTCTAAGAGTCATCTTCCCAAGCAGACAATCTCTTTCCTTAAAGACTGTATGGTCTAATATTTGTCTCTCAGAGGATGTGGCTGATGGATGGAAAAAAGAGGAAAAAAATGAATAAAAGCCAATTTTATCTCAAACACAACTATAACTGTAGATTTGAAAAGACCTAATGTTCACTAGGTTTATTGTCTCCATTTGTCCAAGAGCTTGTTCCTCAAAATTTCTCAACTTATTTTTGGTTCATCTTAATTCATCTTATAACTAAAATGAAGACATACTTTGTCAATATGAGTCAAACAACTTAAAAATTTTCCTAGGACTATCAAACTCAAAATATGTGGACAACCATAATTTCCTTATCTTAATGACTGGACTGTAATGTCTTTTATAATTACTAAATGACAATGTTAAACTGACAAAAGTTCTCAATATCAATTTTTAGGAGACAGATTGTGGTAAAATTGTGTATTCACTAAAAATACTACAGAAATTGAATATGCATGTGTGTGTGTGTGTCTGTGTGTGTGTGTGTGTGTGTGTGTGTGTGTGTGTGCACCAGTATGGCGGACTTGAACTCAGATCTTGAGTAATAGCTCTAATTTATTTTGCTCAAGGCTGGTGCTCTACCACTTGAGCCACAAGTTCTACATCCAACTTTTTTTGTGATAGTTAATTGGAGATAAGAGTCTCATGAACATTCCTTCCTCAGATGGCTTCAAAGTATGATTCTCAGATCTCATCCTTCTATGTGGATAGGTCTCTAGATGTAAACCACCAGTGCTTGGCTTAAATTGAATGTCCTTTCTTTGTGAAATAATTTTACAAACTATTTTTATTTGTGAAACCCTGCTATCTCAGGGTTTGTATGACTTCTCCATGTTGGCAACGCTGGTTGACCTGGTAGTGAATGGACCTTCTGGATCGACAGGATCAGCAAGAGACTAAAAATTCTAGGGAGAAACTGACCAGTTCAAAGAAGCTCAGGGGGAGTTTTCAAGACTCTCAACCTCCCAACATTTTACAAGAACCAGTCAAACATGTGACAACCAAAACCATGATATAAAGCCCTCTTTGTCTACAAGGAGCCCACGAAAAGCCACATATTCTATGTTGGGTTTCAATATGGACAACAAATGATAACTTTATGATTCTCCCACCTCACTTACCTACTTTACACTCATTCTCCCCTTTTTTCTCCTGCCTCTCCATCATCTCCTTCAGGGAGCCTACCTTGATTACCTGTGCTTAGTTACTTATGTGGTTATCTTCATCTGCATTGTCTCAATCCCTTTATTCACTGCATAAAACAATGCAAATGATAATCATGCACTCTTACCTGCTAATAAAGTTGAAATGATTTTTCACTATCATTTCTTGATTTTAGTTCATCTATTTGATTCCTTGACTCAATATGAGATTCTGTTGTATATTTCTTAACATTATGCATTTATTCTTTAATTCCCATTTGGGATTACTCCTTCTTGCTGCCACTATGGAAGGGCCAAAGACTTCAGGCAGTAACACAGGATATTCGTTTACATACTGGCTCACATTTCTAGTAAACTAGGGGATTGCTCTGCCAGGGGACATGCAGACATATACACAAGGCAAGATAGTGATATGACGTGGGTACCAATAAAATACAGAAGTCCCCCCTTGTGCTGCCAAGACTCTATAGCATTTTGTTTCCATTACATCAGTTTTTCCCCCTCCTCGTTTGGTGGGCATTAATCAAAGAAATGCAAAGAGCTCATTAAAGTGATAGATTGACTGAAAATGGAACCACCTTTTCATTATAAACAGTTCCTTTCTGCTCTCAGTGCTATGGGCTTTGTTTTTCAGCATTTGTCATGTAGTTCAAATGTCCTTTTACATTTAAAAACACCAACTGTCAAATGGGTACCAGTTGTTTGGTTTCCTGTGAGCCAGTGGCCAAAGTAGCAAAACCCAGAGCTACAAAATCACAAAGAGACTAAAACGTCCCTATCTTAAGTGCACCGAAAATTAAGTAGCTGTAAAAGATAGATTTGTTACATGATCCAAGACATGCTACACAATTCAGAAAATCCACATCTCATCTCTTAAGGACTTTTAGCCAGCTGTCTCTGGATGATTCTAGCAATGAAATACCCAGCCTAAAATAGTGGCTGAGGTAAATAGTGGCTGAGGTTCCAGGCATCTGATGATGCTTGAAGAGAATTAATTTGAACATTTTTTTAGCATGGGAGAATTTTCTGCATATATGTATATCTTACTAGTAAATATATAAAGAACTTGGATCATGAATCTTGGAGGCGGGCATGCGCTCATATGTGCACAAACATCCTCACCAGAGGACAGTGTGATTTGGCACTAGTTTGATTCTGGTGAACCCTGTTCACATTATGCTCACTAGTCTTTAAGCACAACCTCAAATGAATCATCCTTTCACAGGGAAGAACTTGAGCCCTGGAATAGGACTGACTGAACCAGTCTTCATGAATCCAACCTCTTTCAATCTCTCTGATCTAGGAAAATTTATTGAGAATTCTGCTTCAGTTTCTTCATCTGCAGGTGGAAAAAGAATATGGTAGGAAAGTGAAATGAGTTAAAAAATAGTACAAGGAATTGCTTACAGCACTGCCTGGAATAGAGTAAGCACTTTATCAGTATTAACTCAGGATTCATCAACAAAAGGATGTAGAGCAAACAGTGGAAATCAAAGACATAGAGTTTAGCTCACATCAGCCCCCATCTCACACATATGAGTACATATAGGGATTGATTGTGTAACCCACACTTGGTTTTCCTATTTACAAAATGAAGCCAAGACCATGTACCCAAATTTCTTCTAATTATGTGCATCATATACAATATTGGAGTCCTGATAGTTCTATATTTGGCTTATCAATATTCAGTAGTGACTTCTGAGTCCTTCATGGATTTGTTTAAGGAAGATTCAGTATTCTGTCAACAAACACAAGGATACATGTATTGAAGAGAACCAAAAAACCTTCACATCACAACTCCAAGCATGATATCTTCCTTCCCATGGGGCATGACCTACATAAACCACCATGCCCCCTCTGTCCACTGCACTGACACACAAAACAGATTTGTTTGCTGCTGTGTGGTTATAGTCACGAACACTGTTCTGATCCTGTTTGTTTATCTGTGAAATGGGAATGACTCTAAGACCTCTTTCAGTCCTGAAGTGTACCTTTTGAAGATCCCATGTATTAAAAATTAGCTGTCCCTGAAGAAGCTAAGCACAGGAAAATGAGTCTGTCTTTGGATACCTTCACAAGCTGTAACGCAGAGCCTGCCTTATCCCTGAGCCTAGGAGAATGTAACTTCAGTGCTCAAGCCAATGAGAAGAATGTACTTTCTCCAAAGTTGCTATAATGGCCAAAAAGGCCATAAATAACCATTTATTAAACAAACAGTATGGGCTAAAGGAAGAGAAAGCGCCACAATTAGGCCCCTGAGGCCAACAAGCACAGTACATAACAGTAGGATTCTCTCCTAACCCTGACCATCTATTACCAGTTGTTTCATTTTTGTGAAGCTACCTTCATAATCAAGATGCTATTGCAGCCATTGTGGGCTTTAGAACTATTTTTAATTTTAATTTAAAGAGCAATTAAAGAAAGACAATGGTTATGCAGGATAATAAAGTAAGTGATTAGCAACATGCAAATGACAAAGGCTTAATGATAATATGGTTGAAGTCTCCAAAGGGCTTGTTGAGAGAGAGCCCTTTCTACATGGGGTTGTTCAGCTAATGTGTCTCAACCCACAATTACAACATTGCTGACACCATTAGCCAGTGAAACAACATCACTTGGAGAAATCCTTGTTGTCTCATTAAAATGGAAAGGGTCAGGTAATTTACCAGCGTTGTATGTCTAGTTTTGTTGTTGGTAATTAGCAAACATTACCCAGCATGGACTCCCACTGGGAGCCAGAGAAACTTTGTGAAATATTAAAGAGGAAAGTCTTTATATTTCACTGGGAAATTGAAAAGGGATGCAGTCATATTCTACCTGTCACTCCCTCGCATACAAGAAAAGGCAAAAGCCTATGCAGAATGCATTGAGAAGCCACTGGCCTTATTAACAGCCTAATCATCATGTTCTCATCATGGCAAACAGTATCCTCATCCCTGTTTCTCGAAAGGATTCAGAGAGGGGTGGGTTGACAAATGGAAAACTTCATTTTTATCGTCTTACTTAGAGTGTTGGAATCTATCCCTTAGAAACAGAGGAAAAGAACTATTAAATCTCCCATTTGTCCAGGCACCACGCATGGCTCACACCTGTAATCCTAACCACTTAGCTACCCAGAAGGCTAAGATTTGAAGATCACAGTTTGAAGCCAGCTTGGGCAGGAAAGTCCAGGAAACTCTTTTTTTGTGTGTCCTTGGTCTCAAACTCGCCCTGGGTTCTCTTCCTGAGCTCCTTCTGGCTCAAGGCTAGCACTCTACCACTTGCACCATGGTGCCTCTTCTGGCTTTTTCTGTGACTAACTGGAGATAAGAATCTAGTGGACTTAATTTTGCACAGGCTGACTTGGAACCACAATCCTTAGGTCTCAGCCTTCTTAGTAGCTAGGATTACAAGCGTGATCCCACAAGGACCTGGCTTTCTTGAGGCTCTTATTTCCAATTAACCGGCAAAAAGCAGTTAGTAAAATTATGGTTCAAGCAGTAAAAGGCCAACCTTAAACACACACACACACACACACACACACACACACACACACACACACACACACACACACACACACAACAAAACAGCTAAGGGATAGGAGGCCCAAGGTCCTGAGTTCAAGTCCCAGTGCCAGGATGAAAATAAATATAGCCTTCTGTTGGAGACACTATATGAATTAAATAAGCACTAAAACTGTTTCTTCAAAACATTATTTGTGTGGATATTTTTAAATGTAGAGATTGAGAAAAATCTCTCCCAGGGCCTGGACTTCTGGCCTCTCTGCTTCCTAATGGAATCTTTCATAAGCTGGAACCTCCCTGTTGTCAGGGAGCAGAATGGCATCTTATTCTTTAAATGGAACTTTTGGAACATAAAACACATTCCAATAAATGTGACCAGAAAATTATGAATTCATTAAACGACTTTGGTATCTTGTGCTATATATAATATTTATATTCCAACTCCTATAAAATATGCTTTAATATCTTTAGGCAACGATAAGGACTTAAAATATTTATAAAATGGCTAAAGATAAAGTATGGCCCTCTTATTCCTCCATACAGATGATGTAAGGCATGCAATCAAAGACAATAACACTCTCTGCCCATTCGTCATCTTAAAGGAGCCGATCAACCCACCATCCCTCGTGTGCCATCTACATAAGAGTTGTTGCCGACACAAGCGACTCCAGAGGAGTTTGTGCCTTAAAAACTACCTAGAGTGCTATACTTCACAGAAAACAGGGCTTTCTGAAAATGGAGACAAAACAATAAATTTACAGGCAAAAACAGTTCCAAAAGGGGCTTCAAAATGCTGCTGTATTTATCTCTGGGACACGTGGGATGGAAGACATTTTGATTTAATATTTCATAATGTAGAGGCAATTGCTTCCTTGCATGGTGAAGAATTTAACACTCATCGAAAAGAGTTCCCTTTTTTAAAAAATAAGTTCCTTAGGATCTTAAATGAAAATGAATATGTAAAGAAGGCCTATCTGCACCATAGTAAAGGCTTCCTTTGCAAATATGAACACTCCCCAAAATACCAATAAAAAGAAAGCTACAGTGAATGTAATCAACCTGGAGGCCTATAAAAGGAGGTTTCACTTGGGTTTAGGGTATCTCACACCTGCTGTTCAATCCTAACTACTCAGGAGGCTGAGATCTAAGGATCATGGTTTGAAGCGAGCCTGGGAAGGAAAGTTCATGAGACTCTCCAGTTAACCGCCAAAAAGCTGCAAGCAGAGATATGTGCAAGTATCTTTTAGCACAACACTTGAGGGACAGCACCCAAACCCTGAGTTCAAGCCCTAAGACTGGTTCAAAGGTTTATAGATTAAATGTGAAACCTCAGTCCTGATATTCTCATTTGTTACCTTTCTTGCTTGCCTTTAGACCTGTAGTCTGATGGATTTTCAGAATTCTTCCATTTCCTATGCTGATTAGTTATTCAAAGAAGCACTTGTGCCGATCTACACTGATGGCGCAAGTGGACAACTTCCTTTAGCTGGTTTTCCTTGATTTCTTTGGATCAGGATGTAGAAGGCTAGGAACTATGGATAAGTCTGTGAATCAATGTTCAAGTTTCATTATACTCTATTTCCATAACATCTATTATATGCCATTGAAACTTCCTAGCAATCTCCCTTTACAAGGTTTGTATGTCTGTGGAGAGATCAGCTTTAGTGAACCATCAAAGTGATGATGGTTACATTACATGAAGATGATTCTCTATGAAACACAAGATATTAGGGCCCATGCTTCTCAACATGGGCTCCATGAAATTTGCAGAAAGATGAATGGACTTAAAAAGATACCATGCTAAGTGACATAAGTCAGTGGTAGCATGACAAATACTGGATCACCTCCTATATATGTGGAATCTAACACAGTCAGATTGATAGAAGTAGAGAGCAACACAGTGATTGCTGGAGACTGAGGGGAACGGGTACCATGTTGACCCATGTATACAATCTTTTAGTGACAAGATGAGTAGATTCTGGGATCTAGCCTACAGCATGATGATTACAGTTAATAATATTGTCTAGGGTAGTTGAAGTTTTCCATCAAATACCCCCTTTTATTTATAGCTATAGAAGGTGGTAGGTAGGCTAATTCATTTGACTACAGGATGTTCAATTTCACAATGAATATGTATATATATTTATATATTTAACAGCACTATATATAGAGTGGGGGGATGATAAAAAGAGGCAAAAGAGTTAACTAGGGCTACCCAAAGCAGCATGCTAGCAGCAATTCTGCAATGGTGTCTCTCTGCAGAACATTGGAGCTTCTGCCATAACCAGTCACTATTGGGTAACACTATAAGAGATCTTTCATCATGGAGCTGCCCCAAGCCTTACCTCTGCTTCCTGAAGAAGCTCCACTGCATGGCACCATGCTTCCCATCCATTTACTCACAGCTGCCATATGTGGTAGAAAGGCTAAACCCTGCAGATTAGCTAATTAAAATAAAAGAATAATTTTGGGGACACTTAACACTAATATATGGATTGCAGAAAGCTCTGCATCTCATCTGACTCTGAGAGCAACCCAGTGACCCAGGTGCTATTAGTAATCTCAGTGTGAACAAGGAAGCAAGGAGAAGGCAAATAATCCATGTGGGCCTACTAAGTGGCAGAGCTAGCATTCAAACCCAAGCTATCCACCATGTGCCATGATTAAACCAGACTACAAATCTAAAATTACTATCTCTAAAGCCCTTGATGACTCGTTTTTCTTGATAGAAATTTCTGCTACCATAATCTTGTATATTCACAGGATCATTTCTAAGGGTTTTGTTTGGTTTTTTGTTTGTTTGTTTTGGTGGAGTGGCTTTAGCCCAGCTACATATGATGGACAGAAGAAGGATGTAAGTCTGATCCCTTGACCCTGCATGACAGTACCATCAGTAGGGCATCCACTTTTTTGATCTGCCATCCAAAACCAGACTAGCCAAGCCTATCTTCTGAGTCCCTCTCATCCCAGTCTTCTGTTGAAACATTCCTACACAGCCAGGGAGTGTGCAGGATCCAACCAACACTATATAGACCAGAAAGTAGAGATGTGGTCTGTCCTTTGTTGAACTTTGGAGATCTTCATCCCATAGTCTCTTCAGGCCTTAGGCTGGCACTATATAATTGTACATCCAATGAGGCCAGACCAAAAGGCTGTGGGTCAGGAGCTGTGAGCAAAGGTTACAGGAATGGGACAATTTGTATTTAGAGAAGGCTTGACTGTCTGACCAAATTACCTACAGACAAATTCCATGTTAATACCAAACAATTTTAACCCTTGCCCAGTCTCTAGGTGCATGTATATTTTAAAAGGTATGGCTATATGTCATCTCCTTTGTATGCTAAAAGAGTAGGGAACAGGAGTAAATCCTACAGTCATTCACTTGCTAAATCTCTATTAAGTGTCTCTTAAAGCTGAGACCCTGGACTAAACATGTAGATATATTTCTATAGTGAGTACGGATAGGAAGAGCAGCCAATAGAACACACAATTCTTTTGTGAGAAATTCATATTAATAGCAGATTCCTCTACAAACACATCTTCAGACTCATCTACATCTTCAGCTTTTTGGCAGCACTATTAGTAGACACATAAGTTGCCCTTTGTGAAATAAATACACATCATCTTTTCTGCTCAGGGGTGACACTCACCCAGCTTCTCTCTTCCAAATGCCTGTTAGCCCCTTGACCTAGACTTACAATCATCACCTACTTTTAAATTCAAGTCTACTGTGACTGAGGACTCTCCTCTGAGAGTGGATAGCCCAAAATTGTATCTGCCATCTCCTGATATAGCCCATGGCACCATCCACATGGCACTTCAAGTATCTGGTAGGAAGATCTTTACTAGGGATATGCAGCAAATGCTTACTGACTAATATACTGTCTTAGAATTTGAGGAAATAATTTTCTGCCAAAACACTTCATAAAATATAATTGAAGCATTTAAGGATCATTTATATCTTTAAATACTCTATAAATCCAGAACTAAAGTCATTTAAAAATCAGTTGTCTTCTTCTGGGGGACACTTAGGAGGAAAAAAAGCAACAAGAGTTTGAGGATGTCACATGAGCTTTTGCCTATAAAAGGATGGGTAGAGACAAAAATGTACTGGATGGTTGGCTGGGCTCATTTGCTAGCCTGAGGCATGCATGTTATTTCCACAGCATGTGGATTAAATCTATGCCTCAGAAAGTTACAAATGGCTCATATTATGAACTTTACAAGGTGCCCTGGAATGCGCCAAGTCCTATATTATTAAATATGTGCATCCAAATTATGCCATACAACTTATTTTATACGTCTGTCACTTCTGCCTATGGATCCAATTAGCTCCATGATGGGAGAGCCTGTGCAAAGAGAAGTCCTTGGCTTCATGCAAAAACTACAGAAAGCATATTGATGCTCAGGAAGAGGATGCTGAAGCCATCCTTATCCAAAATTTTATCATGGAACACAGGAAGTCCATGGAATGATAGGACTTCCTTTGATTATGCAACTCTGCATGGTTTCCACAGGACCATTTCTCTGGACATTTTCTAAGCCTACTATCTTGCCTAAAATATTAAGTTTTGAGGGACAACTGGATCTGTTTACTACCATCTTTCATTTTCATCTCATTTTCTGTGCATATTTTCAGACACATCCACCTGGAGAAAGAAACAAGTAGATAACCCTGGAAATGCTCTGCATGTTTCTTGACAGAAGAAAGCAATAGTTGGGCCTCAAATATTCTGTCCTTTTCCAGACATCTTTAAAATTCTATATGCAATCTGCATTAAGAGAGAAGCCAGGTGATACTGGCTCCTTCCTGTAATTCTAACTTCAGAATGCTGAGATTCGAGGACTGCAGCTCGAAACCAGTCTGGGCAGAAAAGACCAGGAGACTCTTAAACAACATTAACAACAACAACAGCAATGAAAGAGAAACAGAGTGCCATCCAGGCCCTAAGTTCTAACCCTACTGCCAGAATACACACACACACACACACACACACACACACACACACACACACACACACACACACGAGGGGAAAAAAACAAAAACTTAATCGTACAGCCTTGAAGAGGCTAAATATAATGCTACCTGCCCCCTGACCCCAACTCCTCCAACAGTTAAGATTCCAAGCAAACTTCAGCCCTGTGGGTACAAGGATTGTGTGGATGTGAAGTGGGTACACCTTATGTGTTTTCCTTCCCTTGAAGGTATATGTGCTCAGAAATGCACCCCACAATGAATATATACAGATGTGGGACCTGTCTCAGCAGAATACAGGAACCTCTGTCTTTCCTGGAACAGGACTGATGTCCTGAGTAAAGCATAGGTTTGGAATCAAATCATTTGGGAATCTATTCCATGTGCTCTTGACTAACTATGAGCCTTTGAAAAAGGTGGTTGATTTGCCCGAGCCTCTGTTCGTCATCCATGAGAATGAGAGAACAACTTCTGTCCAAACAGGTCATCAGGAAGATTAGATGAGATCTATTTTAAAGTATAATTATTTGTTCTTTTTAAAGGCACAAACCAGGCACACTCCTTCGGAAGAGACAGTTAACACGTGAGAGTCTGATGTTAATAAGGTGCTGAGTTCGGTCCATCTACGCATTACTCCATATCTGTTTCTTATCTGCGAGGCTGAGACATCCCCTCCCTGCAGTGGTCCCTGGCTGGGCACAGTATGAATGGGACTAAATATAATCTGTGTGCAAGTGAAAGGAGAAGAGGGTTTCATCCCTGATGACAACCTGCATGTCTGGGAGTCACAAAAGCCCTCTGTGGTTCTCAATCTCTTGTGTTGGTATTTATCTCTTGTTATTTCTTGTTTCTTTCATTAGGAATTGATTATAAAATGCCAGTGTTAGGAGTAGGATCTCACATGTGATGAAATATGCTGCCAAGGAAAATATCTCTTAAGGTGAAGTTGTTGGAAGAAGAGAAAAACAGCTGTGAATGTTGCTTTGCTGAAATACATTTGCCAAGATTCATCTTGTGATTGTCCACAGAAGAATTGCCACAAGGTAGACCCCTTTTCTGGACTTGAGACCTGCTCAGAGCCCTAAGCCAGATTTTTTTCTTTATTGTTTAGTAAGCTCTTTTAATGAAATGTACTACTCTTATTATAGAGGACTCAAAATAAGATCTAAATCACAAACCAATAAAAGAAAATTATTGGGCTGGGTATCTAAAGTTACTACCTAGAGGCTACTCTAGTGTGGTATTTATAAATCTCTAAAACAGTTAAGTATAATTGTCTTTCTGGTTTTTGGGATGGAAGCCAACTTTGCAGTTTCAGTTACAATGGAAGGAAAAGATTTTAACACTGAGCTTTGTCCTTTTGGTGGGTATAAAGAGAAATGGCTTCTCCTCCCCCACTGCCGTTTCAGAATCAGGAGAGAATGTGGTGGTAATGAAATGTTATAGGGGAGCAGAAGGCTTCAGGAAAGGAGGATGTATGGGAGGTGTTATGTATAGGTCTGTCTGCAGGGGAGAGGGACCATGGCAGAGTGTGGGATGTGGGGCCTGGAGAGGTGGGAAAGGGACAAAAGTGGGAGGAGCAGGTGTTGAAGAGTGGCATGGGAGTTGGGGATGGGGTGGTCTGTCACTGTAATGGAAAAGCCAGATGTACAGCTGCTCACCCAGTGTTGGCCCTTCTGTATCTTCAGACACAAAGACAAAGCTCCATTCAGGAAGGATGTGAACGCTTCCACTAAAAGACCCATGACCCGAATCCTGTCAAATACCAGAGTTCTCCTTCTGGAGCAACAAAGCAGATCATATAAAATGCAGATCCTGGTATAATAAAAAATATTTTTAAAAATCAAGACATACCTGAGACTCTCAGTTATAAAGGACTACAGAACTCATCTCATCCTGTCTCCCTCCCATCCCGAAGAGCCTGGCAATAACTTTCTTCTGGCAAATGGATGGGACGCTCGGTGTATTTTGAGGCTATTCATTCTGGTCTGGAAATGTCTTCCTTATGTTGAATGATGATCTGGTTTTCTTTTACCATTAGCCATTGGTCCTGGTATTCGTCCAAGCCAGTAAGTGACAGAGACTGCTATTCTGAACTACTTGGGGTAAATGAGGTGAGCAGGGACTATCTCATTGTTTCCTTCACAGCGTTCTTCAGTTTGTCTACTTTTCCCCTTCAAATCTTCCTAGCTTTTGACATATGCCTCAAACTAACCACAGTGAAACGATCCCTCCTCAAAACAAATCACACACATTTCATCAACAAGATCTACCCAGCCTGTCTTCAGCAATCATGTGAAAATTAGTGCTCAGAGGGCCTCACTGAATTCCATCCCATGCTTCTTTTCCTCAGTGTCAGTTGAGGAAAAGTCCTTGAGAACCCTGCTGTTTGTTAGCTACGCATTTAGAGATCCGAAATCACGTCATTTCACCCAAAGCTGAAACCAAAGTCACATTTTATTCTCTGAAACCATGAACAATACCTCAGACTTTTAGAGAGGGTGGACCCTATGTGCCCAATTAGCACTCTATCTCCAAGGGCTGCTTCCGTGAATCTAAAGAAAAATGTCATACCCTGCTAGAGACTTTTAACCTATGCTGAAATACAGACAAAGGAGGCACCTGTTTATGCCAGGGCATTCATATTTTGTGTAACTATAGCTTCAGGTAACAACTCTGTGTGTGTGTGTGTGTGTGTGTGTGTGTGTGTGTGTGTGTGTGTGTGTGTGTGTGCCTATAAGATTATCTTTTTTTAATTGGTGGCTATAAAGAGGCACAGAATATAGAAAACTCAATGTGGAGAAGGCAAGGAAAGGCAGGCAGTACACAGGTACATGGATTTTGATATCTCTGCTCCTCCTCTGGGATGCCAGCCAACAGGTCTTGGCCTTTACAAACAGTCCCCTCTTCCTCCCAGTTCTGAGCTGGTTCACAGACTCTGATCTCAAGCTCCTCCTTTAATGTGCTCTGTCCTCTTTAGTGCATGAAAATGGCCCAGGCCACTGGTGGTGCCTTCTGCTGGGCTTCAGACTCCACGTTTACTCATCTGCATTTTCTTGGAAACTCTGAGGAAATGAGCCACACCAAAGCAAACTTTGCCCAAACTGCCTTCTTTCAGTCCATCTGTCCATTCTGCATGCCTTTTCTTACAGGTGGGCCAGTCTGTTCTTCACTGAGATTAAGTTCACATCCTGTTTCTTGTGATCTGTTTTACCACTGCAGAGTCTCATGCTATAATCTCTCATTCCCTTTTGGGTTCAAGGTTTCCTTCTCTTTCTTCTGGATAACCCCAGCTCCAAGTCAACATCTCTGAATCCTCTGTTTTCTCTTTCTGTGTACTGCAATGTTCTGACGGCCAGATCAATCTCCCTTAAGCACAGGTCCAGTACTACCACTCTAGTGCCTCAAGCCTTCTGTGGCTCCTCAGGGTCAATGGCATTACCCATAGCTCCTTAACTTGTAAACTCATAAAATTATTTGCAGTTACCTAATTCAGAAAAGATTTCTTTAATACCTGACTCATCCTTTACTTTCCTATCTCTCTGCTGTCACATATTCTTTGTATTGCAACCAAACTACTTATTCATGTCTCTCTAATACACCTCCATGTGCTTCCACCTCCTCGAGTCTGTTCTCTCTGAGTCACACCAGCTCTTTGTCTCCACCTGCTACAACTCCATGCATATTTTTCAAAGCATCTCTCTCAAACTCATCTCCTACACTTATCACCCTGAAACACGTGACGAACACATCCAGTTGGATAGATAATAACTCCATCCTCCCTCCTTTTTCCCCCCTGTAGTTAAATCATTTCAAGTCCTAGGAATGCTGATGAGAATTTTAAAAAATATGGAAGGAAGAGGCTGGATCATCAGGTCAAGCTAAGAGAATTGTCCTGAGGAAGCAACAGCATGAAGAATGGCCTGAATCCACAGACTCCAAGGCAAGAAAAGCCCAGTTAGATCATGCCTTGACCACTCTAGGCCTCGGTTTCCTCATCTGGACAATAGAAACAGTAACCTCCTTCCCTCTCAGAACTTTCAGAACCACTTAGAGCAGCCTCCACATCCCTGACTGTGAGAGAAAATCATCTAGGAAATAGAGAACTCTTGATGTCAGGTACACTTCACATTATCCAAAACATAACCACTCAGTGCAACCTAGGTGCCAATGGTTTTTAAAGGATCTCATGTGAGTACCACATGCAGCCAGAGACTGAAGCCATGACTGAGGAAATGCGACTCCCTCCCCTCCCCACCTTCCCTCCCTTTCCTTCTCTTCCCCCTTGTCAGTACTGAGGGCTTGAACTCAGAGAGTCAAGCTTTCTAGAAAGCACTCTACCACTTGGGTCACACCCCCAATCCTTGGCTTTAAATTTGTTGGTTTTTTTTACATGAAGATCTCATGCTAACTTTTCCCTAACTTATTTTAAACCTTTTATCTCCTTATCCTGAATGTCTGGGAACACAGGCATGAACTAGCATGCCAATTTGATTCTGACAGAGTCTTCCTAACTTTTGTTTTGGTTGTCATCCTTCATTCTAGCCTTCCCTGAACCACTGCAATACTTTTTTACACAGTCTGTGCCTCTGTCTCTTCCTTTCTTTAGCCATGCTCTTTTTTTCCCCTGTCTATTATCATGGTTTTCGAAGTTAATCTATAAATCTTTAATGACTCTCCTAAATCCAAATAGAAGGGCATCAAATCTATGCTCTAGGCTTGATCTATCCAGTATGGTAGCCACTAGCCATGCGCTGCAGCTTAAATACATTAAAGAAATACATTAAAATTAAAGAAATAGTAAATTCCTTATCTCCTAATTTCAAGTATCCATTAGCCACATACTTTCGCCCCACTCATAGCTGTCCTCTCATTTTAGATGCCTTCTGAAGACTTCAGAAGAGAAAATGAAGGCCTCTGTATTCCTCTATGCAAACCTGGCTCCTATCCCCCTGTATTGTCATGGTTGATGAGGCTGTCTACTCTTCAGCACCATGGAGAGGCTGAATCAGAGGTACCTTGGCCTTTGTGGTAACAATGTATGTGGAGACACCCCTTTCTACCTATTCCATTCCTTCAAGAGTTACCCCTTACTGGAAGATGCAAGAGAAAGCTCTTAGATGCTCATTTTACATCTTGCTATTTGAAAAGAAAAGAAGAATGAAAAACTCCATCCCATGTTGTCTTTATTCAGGTACTGACCCCCGAGGCTCTCCAACAATGGAGCTTTCCTCTGCTCACCCTCCCTTCCGAGATCAGACACACTCCTTGTCTTTTAGAACCACAGGGAACAGTCTGGCAAGAGCCACTGTTGTACCAGCTGATTTAAATTGAAATGTTTTCCCCAGATAAATGTGTGCTAAATAATACACCAGCTCTCCAGCCAAAGGGAAGTGACAGGCAGTCTGTAAATAAAGGCACTTAGTTGCTGGTAAAGAGCTGTAAAGTGGTTCTGAGCTGATGTTTGCTGACCAGCAAGAAGCAGCTTCACCTGCTTTATATAATTGTCACTGCAGTTTTGCCTGCTGTATATTAAAACTGCATCTCATAGACCCAAATGTCACATCCGATGTGCCATCCAGCATGAGGTAAGCCACCTTCTCCTGTAATTGTTTTTGACAACCAACCATCACATCTCCCATCCTTGCAGAAAGTGTTTGGCCCAGAATCCCTCTGCTGGGTTAGTTCTGACACCATGTGGGCTAGAAAAGTGACACCAGAAGGAGTTATGCTCAGTGAAGAGGGAAGTGGAGAGAAAGAGACGGAACCTAGTAACACAGTGGCTGACCACTAATCTCTGCTGGCCCAGTATAAAGATTTTTTTTCATGTTCAACTGTACCACAATAGAAAAATCTTTCCATAAGGTGTCATGAATATTCTGGCTCCAGGACATAATATTTATCCTGAGTCTATATTTCCATCCAGCTGGATTCTAAACAGATGGGAACATAAGCTATCATGATAAAGCAGAGGATAAGGTTTCACACAGGATAACAGAATATTTAATAACAAAAGATGCAGTAAGAGAAGCAAGAAATCTATGTAGTTATTGCTTGGAGAATAGGTACATTTATTTTTTAAAATGAGAGTTTCACAAAATCTGTCTCTCTTTTTCTTCCTTTTGGTGATATCGAGGTTTGAACTTGGTGCCTCATGCTTGGTAGGTAGGCACTTGTACCAGTTGAGAAATTACCCTATGAAATCCTTTGTTTCCTTGGAACTTAGAAATGCTTCAAATATCTAAGGCTACCACCGGATACTCTAGTTGACCAAAAGGCTCCCAGAAAACAGACACTCAGTTTACTCAGCTAGGCATGGGCTGCAAGGGACCCAAAAAGCCAGGTATGGGGCTAGATCCAGATGTGAGCACTGGAGAGAAGGTGATTTCCCTGTGTTGAGTGCCAGATACACACCTGCCTTTAGAAGGTTAGAGTGTCCCTGAAGTATGGTATAGAAATCAAGGACAGACATGGCAAGAAAATGAGGGGAAATATGCTTCTAGTTTCAACATTCTTTCCTGAAGAGCAGAACAGAATGCCCATAGGTTCCAGGAGACACATACTCTACTCCACTGCTGTCCCATAGTCCAAAGAGTGGCTCCTAAGATGGAGCCCATCCTGGGCCTACTTGGGTCATGTGTGCTTCTTAGACCATGGAGTTGCTATAACAAATGGTGGCTAATGCATGACAAAAGTTTACCTCTCACAGTTCTGGAAGCTGAGAAATTCAAGATCAAGTCATCAATTTCTTTGGTGTCTGAGGGAGCCCAGTTTCGGGTTCATAAAAGACATTCTATAGTTCTGTCTTCATATGGCAGAGAGGGGTCTGGAATTTGTCAGTCCTCTTTCATAAGGCTCTAATCCCATTCATGATGGTTCCTTGTGACCTAATCACCTCCCACCATTCTCTGCTTCCTAATCATAGCATGATGAGGGCTTGGATTTCACTGCATGAATCCAGATCACAGAATTGTGCCTTTCTTTCCCTCCTCACAAGAAATGGGTGCTCCCCTTCTCCTTTCTTCATATTTCTTGACCAAATCTATTTTCCTTGCTAAGAATAATAAGCAAGACTTTGCAGAAGAGTGGAAGCATTGTTGGCAGTCTGGTCATTATACTGGATTTGAGAGGCAGGATAAGGTTGAAGAGAGAGAAAAGAAAGCCTTACATCAGATGCACATGGCAATGAGTTATACATTAAGATTCTTGATGACACTAAGATGATTGAATTGAGAGAACCCAGACATGCTGCAGAAAAGAGTGCTTTCCTGCCCCTTTTGCATCCTCCATTTCATTTCTACCCAACATTCTGCCTCCATTCTCCCTATTGGTACCTCCCTGGGGCCAGACACATGTCTGTCCTGGTTGTATGTTCACTGTACCGGGTTTGTTAGTATGGAGACTTGTGTCTTTTGGGGACATATCCAGGACACCTAAGGATCTCATTAGAATGCACGTCTGACAGGTTTGGTGTGGGTGATTATGCCTCCCCCACAGTCTTCTCTGAGTGATGCTTACATTAGGGTGGTGGAAGGATACATTGAAGAGCAAGGACTTAAAAGTCAAGGCCCGCATTCCTGCCTTTGACTTCCTGGAAGCACACCTTTCTCTCTGATGCTGCCCAGGCAGGCATGCAGAGAATAAGAGGCTTTGCCACCCCTGTGGGCAGCCAATCAGAGTTCAGAGCCTCTCTTAGACCTTAACAGGGAACTCTCCTGAACATCTAAAGAGGCAGATGCTACAATTTTGATATAAGGGGGACAGGGAAGATGGTTGGAGAGGTCAAAATCAGGCCTCACCCAAAGTAATAATGACAGAAGAATGGAGGCTATGTGATTTCAACATGATGTGGAAAACTGAGGTTGTGATAAGTACTGGAAGGGCTGGAGAAGTCAAATCCAAAGAGGTCTTTATTGTGTTCACACCGGCAGCAGTGAATCAGAGATGCACCTTGCCAGAGATGGCTGTGAATCTCTCGCTCTCTAGGGAAGCCCCCACCCTCAACTCAGTCTCCAGCAGCAAAGTCTTGATCCCTTGAGAGCCTGGCTTTGAACCTCCACAGAATCAAGCTTCCCTACCTAGATGTCCCTCAGCTGATGAGTAGATCAACAAGATGTGGTATTTATACACAATGGAATTCTATGCTGCTGTCAGAAAGAATGACATTGCCCCATTTGTTAGGAAATGGAAAGACTTAGAAAAAATCACATGAAGTGAAGTAAGCCAGACTCAAAGGAACTTAGGCTCAATGGTTTCCCTCATTTGTCATAATCAGTAGAAACCTTGGGCTCTCCTAGCAGAGATTTGCAATAGAGCAAAACCTTGATACATAAGGCCATATAGTATGACGCTAAATGAAAGGATCTCTAGGATATAGAAACATAAGCCATATAATGAATGATTGTTGTTGTTAAGGTTATCTCTCATCTCTTTTTCTGTCCCTTGGTTATCTCATATTGTTACAGTATCTCACTTTGTTACCTGATATATCGGATATATTTGTATTTGGTTATTTGAAATTGGATAGGGAAGGGGGTAAAATAGGATGAGGGGTGGGGGTGGGGAGGAGAGAAATGGGGACCAAGATATGTGAAAAGGTATCAATGTATGGGAATTAATGCACCATCTATCTGGCAAATATCATGTAACCCTTCTATTAATTACAATAATAAATATATGAAAAAAAGATCAAGCTTCCATTTGTTCAATGTCACCCCAATGCTCTTCTTTGAGAGGCCAGAGCTCCTCTCCATTCCAGAGCCCATGCCAGAAAGGAACCTCTAGGAAAGAAGTGCCCAGGAACCACTAGGCTGAGATCTGAGGATTATGGTTTGAAGCCAGCCCAGGTGGAAAATGCTGTGAGACTTATCTCTAATGAACTATTCAGAAAAAGCCCAAAGTAGCATTGTAGCTCCAGGTAGAATGCTAGTTTTGAGCACAAAGAGCCTCAGGGACAGCACCCTGAGTTCAAGCCTTGGGACCATGATCACCACTACCAACAACAAAAAGGGAGTGGATGACCAAGTTGAGCTTCCAGGAAGCCCTGTATGTGAACTTTTATCCAGCCTTCAGTAAGGTGTCTGTCCCAGTAACTGCAGCGTTCATGGATACCGTTCTTTTCACTTCCTAGAATGATTGGACTCAAGCCCCCATCAAGCAGCCTACAACACCCATCTAACAGGCCACATATGACAACCACAGTATACTCCATGGCAGTCCCTCACTGAGGTGTCACTCAAGAGGAAATGCCTCACACCCTATGAATCCATCTCCCGATTCCGGAGGTCATTCATTATAGTGTTTTTGCTATGCTGCTTCTCTGCCACTACAAGATGACATTTTTCACTTGTAACCATCTGTCCAGGATCCCAAAGTAAGTGACAGGGAAGATTGGGGGCAGAGAATAAGGCAACTGGGTGTCATTTAAAGCTGTCCTACCACCTCCAGAAAAATATATGGGCTGACAAGTGTCACCTCTTGCTAAACAACTTTTAGTATCCTCTCCAGAGATCTCCATCCCTTGGTCAGCAGAGTCTTAGCTACAGCCATAAAAATGGAACAGCTTAACATTGCCATCTCAGTTCAGTATGTATATATATATATATATGTGTGTGTGTGTGTGTGTGTGTGTGTGTGTGTGTGTGTGTAAGAAACATGGGAAATTGTACAGCTGGCATTTTTTTCTAGTGCTCTGACCCTGGACATAAAGCCACTGTTGGGAAAGGCTGAGGGAATAGTCATTTAAAAACTTGTTTATTGTGCGTAGAACAACCTAGTGTGCTTTTGAGGTGGAGGTATAAATCAGGGATCAGGCTGGCATCCTGGGATAGCAAGATGAGGGGCAGATGCTTCTCTGAAAGACATCATGGACACCACAAGTTTCATTGCCAGGCAGGCTGACGTGAGCCTCTTTGAATTACTGAGTGAAAGATATCCCTCTTGCCAGCCCCTGTCCCCCGTAGGCACAGCTGAGAAGTATTACAGGCTGTCCTTACCTTGGGAATTAGCCTGCAAGACCCCGATGCTGTCATCAAACTGCATAGATTTGATGTTGAGTGACGCCAAGATGCATTCCTTGTCCTGCAGCGAAGTATCATCAATATTATTCTGATTGGCTGACAGGATAACACACATGTCACAGAGGTTGATGTTGACAGCCCTTAAATCAGCCCGACTTAATGGTGTACCCTTTGGCATAGGGGAAAGAAAAATAAAAGGAGGGAGGAAGGGAGGGAGGGCAGGAGGGAGAAGAAAGGGGGAGGAATAAGGGGGGGAAAAAACAACAAATTAAAGACTGAGCTGGAGCTTTGGGAAATTATTTAACAAGTATCTTTTTTATGCCTTGACATTAAGCTGGCCTAACTATGTTTCAGGGAATAGGGGCTGTGCGCTAATCTAAAGGGTAGTCAGTGCTGATGGCAGCATTTCAGGCCAGCTCTCAATACTCAAGCCATTACTAACAAACGCAGGCGGAATAATGCCGGGTCTACATCTTCTTCCTGGCTGGAAATTGTCTTGATTTAAGGAACTGTCCTGTAGCAACCTCTGGCTTTCAGAATGTAACGAGGGGTTGAGTTTCCAATGCCTGCTTATTTAAGAGCAGGTCACTTCAGTCTCAGGCAAAAGGTGGCAGTTTCAACTAGAATTCCCAGTGTCACCAAGGGGAACCCAGGTAGCTGGGAGTGATGAGTGGGGTCTCAGATCTTTGCTCAGTTTGGACATGGCAAGAAGGAGGAGAGCCTGTCTTCATCTCAACAATTGGGAGACTGGGAGGAGAAAGGGTCCAGTCACTGTAATTGTCTTTTTTGCTTATTTTCAGCAAGAACTAAAAACAAGTCACACAATTATACAGCAATATAGGAGTGGTTTAATATACTATGGGTCAATGATACAAGTCTACACTAAGCAGAGACAAATAATAGCTCCACTCATTTGTGACTTGTAATAATCTCTAAGGAGGATAAGTGGGGGAAAAGAAGGTTCTAGAACAACTGGAAAACTTTTACTTCATTCATAGTAATAAAAAATAAAATAAAATTACGCATTTGTAAACATATTTATAAATCTATACAAATTCAAAAGAGAAAAGTCAGGGAAAAATACACACTAAACTAATAACAGTAATTACCTCTAGGGAGAAGAAAAGAATGGAGAGGATTTTTGACTTTATATACTTTTTGACTTTATATACTTCTATCTTGTTTAAATTTTTATAAAGAGAATATATTTGTATATTACTAGTGTAATTAAAAATAAATAAGCCAGTAAACAGATTTTTTAAATCCCTATAACAACATGAGACAATGGAAAAATCCATATTGAGAATTAATGACAATCTAGGATTGCAACATAGATATAGTTGAAGGGCAAGGTGTAGGCCTTACAGGCTCTCTGTTCTCAGGCCAGGTCCCAGATAAACCGATGAGATCATCCATGTCAGAGCCGCCCAGAACCATGAGACACCACATGGGGACAGCCCCCATCCTCCTTGGATCTAGTCTGCAGCCTGAAATGAGCTTTCCCTTGCCTGAGTGCTGACCCTCGCTGTCTTCAGTACACAGGCCATGCAAACCCAGGATTTGCTAATTACATCATGCATCTTGGTTGCTCTGTTTTCTTGGAGATGTGACAGACAATTTGGAGCCTGTTAACCAACCTCCCTTTATGGCTCAGTGACAGTTGTGATTCTATTCTAAGTCCCCCCAAATAGTGCTTCAAGCTAGCATCATGAATGGCATCTAGTGATGGGGTGTTGAGAAGTTATAGTGTCCAAGTGCTGGTGAGAGCAAGTTCTGGGAGAAGGGAAAGGATGTTCTTTTCTATGCTTTCTTGATACAAAGTAAGTTTGTTCAGTTTCCTGCATTGGGTTGTTAGTGCATAAGCTTCATTTACTTCATCCCTATTCTTTCAATTTTCGTCTTGTAAGGAATCCTGCACAAGTATGATAAGACAATCTTTGTACAGCTATAGACATATGATTTCAAACAACAAAAACAGACACGCACAGAAAACTTTCCTGTTTCTTTGGACTGGAGCTACACTTCGGATACTGTTTAACTTTTTAAATTCTTTTTAGTTGGTTTTAGGGCTTGAACTCAGAGCCTGGGCACTGTCTCTGAACTCTTTTGTTCAAAGCTAGCACTCTATCACTTTGAGTCACAGGTTCATTTCTGGGTTTTGAGTGGTTAATTGGAAATAAGCATCTTATAGGGACTTTTCTGCCAGGCTGGTTTGAAACTGAGATTCTCAGATCTCAGCCTCCTGAATAGCTAGGATTAGAGCAGACATAAGCCACCAGCACCCAGCCTGTTTAAATAAAGAAATATGAAAAGACACAGACCAAGACCCATTGTCTACAAGTCTGTTGTGCTTGAATGTGCTTTTTTTATTAAAAGATTTTATTAACACTGATTTTTGAATGTGCTAAATGATCTATAAATATGAGACTTTATTCATGTTCATTGAGGTAGGTGAGTAAATGTATACGGGGGAACACAGAATCACACACACACACACACACACACACACACACACACACACACACACTCACAAACACTCACAAACACACAAAACATTGGGCCAGGATTGTGGTGGCCTAGTAGTAGAGTGCCTAGCATACATGAGGCCCTGGCTTCTATACCTCAGTACCACATACACAGAAAAAGCTGGAAGTGGTGCTGTGGAACAAGTGGTAGAGTACTAGTCTTGAGAAAGCCTAGCCCTGAGTTCAAGCCCAAGGACTGGCAAAAAAAAATAATTAATTAAACACATCCAACCATCAATAGATCATACACACACACACACACACATACACACACACACACACACACACACACACACACACACACACACAGACATATCCCATCAAAAACTTAATTTTTAACAAAGATAATTTTAGAAGTCACTGGCGTACATGGAGCAGCAAATACAGGATAATTCTGAAAGAATAAAATCAAACCTACTGTTTTTCTGGAATTAGAAAACTATAAATTGTCCATGTCGATGTTCTTGTGAGACATTCATTTGTCTTTCAGTGACTATCTTTAACAACTTGCATTCACTTATACATGTGGTTTCCATCTCTACATCTCAAAGAGCGTTATCTGAGATAATTTTGTTCCTTTAAATATTTATTGGAGACCTACTATGCCAGTTACTATGAGAGGCAAATTGGGGCAAATTAAGTACTGCTTGCAGATGGAACCTTATATGTTTTTAATGCATAAAAGTACTTGGCTTAGTTTTTTTCCATCTCTAGAGTTCTGGAAGTTCATAACAGAAATAATGGTTTCTCTTGCCACGAGTAGAAGAAAACATAGACCTCTCCACAGACAGAGAATTCTATTTGTTCTATTCCAGGAGATATAAATTTACAAGGGGAATGTCTGAAGAAAAGAATTACTGCTACTAAATGGCAAGACACAATGCCAAGTGTTGCAAACCATACCACTCCATATCTTCATGAAAGGATACATGGAATATCTACATGGAAAGTAGTTATCTGCCTCCTGAATCATGTATCTAATATACTCACCCTAAATTGTGGGGGTCCCAAATTCTTCTTTATAGCTGGAGGTCTTAGTATTTGTATTCAAGAATATGACAGGCATTCATATATACGTGCGTGCATCTGTGCACACGTGCACATGCACATGCACATGCACTCCCTCAGCATACACACACTCAATAAGAGCCATGAAAACATTACTGGGCTTCTAAACAAATGGATTGGGGTCTGTGATCCACAGGGAAGGCTAGCCTTCTGTACAGAAATAAAGAACCCTATTACATACATTTACTTAGCAAAAACAGAAGGTGGCACAGAACAAGTGTTTTCTCAGCATTCATGCTGTCTTATGTAAAATGCTATCAACACTTCTAAATGTCAGCTTTTTGTGTAAGCACCACAATGTGGAAACACTAAGCTTTGTGTAGGCAAGAGCAAGTTTAGATGCAAGCATGGTTACTAGATGTGACATCAGCTCAGCTCCAGCCCTGATGAGAAACTGCACTGGGCTGCACATTCCCTTTTAATAAGGTCTCCTAGGGTTTGGATTTTCCTAGACAGAGCACCAGGGAAGGACTGCATCCTCAGGCCCAAACCCAGATGAAGAAGCAGAGATGTGATCAAAGCCTCAACGATTATATCCATCTGGGATATTATTTTTTTCTTTTGTGAGTAACAAGAAGAGCAAAAAGAGCATCAATAATGTGATCTTGAACTTACAGGCAATATGGACACTTTAGGGAAGTTGTGCAGCGTCTCCCATTCTCGCTTGAGGTACTCGATGGAGCCCACGAACACAATGTGCTTGAGCTCGTGGTAGTGGAAGTTGCTCGCACGGAGTGGCATCACCAGGTTCCGAAGGCCGATCAGGGCTGAGCTGACATCCCCAAAGATGCAGACCACAACGTGGCCACTCAGGACAGTCATGGCCGCTTCACTTCGAGTCTGAAATGGGGAGAAAAGTCAGAAGCATTGGAGAAAAGACCTCATAGCACCCATGGAAGGACAGAAAACACCACTGCTGCAAAGAATCAAGCAAATACTGGTTGAATGCTTGTTATGGGATAGTGCTCTGCATTGGGTGTTGTCTGACTGTCCCTCAAGAAGCCACTTTAAGTGCAGGCTTGGTGCCGAGGATGGACTATTCTATAGTGAAACTTTAGGAGGTGGGACCTAATGGGAGGTTCTTATGTCATTGTGGGGGAGGGATGAGGTTGCTTAAGCATCACATCTTTGGTATTTCTCTTGTGAACTCTTGAGTTTGCAAGAGGTTTGGTTAAGAAAGACAGACCAGGGGTGGGGGTGGATGGGCATGGAGCACCAGTCAGCCTGGTCATGCTTATCCTCACTTCTTCTAAACACTCCTACCATATGATACCCTCTATTCCTTTCACCAGAGACCAAACAAACAAGAAGCCCAGTTTTGGACTTTGAATCTGAATACTGCGAGCTAGCCTTTATAAGTTGGCTTCCTGGAGTATCTCATTATAGTACTGCAGAGTTTCTGCATGTAGCTATCAATTTCATTATACCAAGGTTCTCTATATATTTGAGAGTACGTGTGTAGATATTGTATTTATACAACAAATACAGGTAAGCCTGTATTCATCCATCACTACCGTCTCAGGAACAGGTTGAAGAAAAATATGTCATAAGCTTATGGGAAAAGAAGATATTTCACAACAATCTTCAGGAAGAAAATGATAGGAAAGCAAATTGTTTTTGTTAGTTAGAAAAGTCTGTCTTTCCATGATATTGTTGATAAGAATGAGAGGCCTTTCCAGGCCCTTTTCTGAAATGGTTGGATGCCATTCAGGTCTCAGCATAAAGAATCTGATTAGACTTCTTGGTGAAATGTCATAGTACACGATGGCACAAGAAGTTAGAATGTGATATCCAAAGTGAGGGGCTGACTACCATAGCTTACAGACTCTATCTGGCACCCTACATTTCATTTTGTATGACCAGTAAGCCAAATGCAGCTCCTGAACTTCAAAATGGTTGAAATAAATCAAAACCAGGGCATGTCATCATAGGCAACAATGATATGAAATTCATATTCCAATAAAGTTGTGTTGGAACACAGCCCAGCTCATACATGAAGGTACTTTCTATGGCTGTTTTCATAACAGCAGAGTTGACCAGATGTGACACAGAGCATATGACCCTCGAAACCTAACTCCTTCATTTACAGGAAAGGATTGTTGATCCTGTCCAATACTGTCTTGGGGGTTTCTTGGTCATCCCTGGAGGTGCTTATCACCAAAAGAAATCATTAAAAGAATTTAAGGACAAATTAGAAAGAAAAGCAGACTCTTTTCCCCATTCTAGGTCTGCATCCATAAAGGACACAAATACTTCAATGTAAAATGTATTTCCTATGAAATAGAAATATTTAGCTAGGCCAGATGCTGTGGCTCACGCCTGTAATCCTAGCTACTCAGGAGGCTGAGATCTGAGGATCACAGTTCAAAGCCAGCCATGGCACTAAAGACCGTGAGACTCTTATCTAAAATTAACTGCTAGAAAAAACAGAAGTGGTACTATGGCTCAAGGGGTAGGGCAGTAACCTTGACCTGAAGAGCTCAGGGACTGTGTCCAGGCCCAAAGTTCAAGCCCCACGACTGACAAAAAATAAATAAAAATAACAACAAAAAAAACTTAGCCCAGCCAGAAGTATGGCCTAGTGGTAGAGTGCTTACCTAGCATGCATGAAGCCCTAGGTTCAATTCCTAGGTACTACATACACAGAAAAAGCTGGGAGTGGGTCTGTGGCTCATGTGGTAGAGTGCTAGCCTTGAGCAAAAGTAGAAACTCAGAGACAGTGCCCAGGCCTGAGTTCAAGCCCCAGGGCTGTCAATACTACACACACACACACACACACACACACACACACACACACACACACACACACACACACGGTAAAGAAAAAGAAAAAAAAGAAATACTTAGTCACCTTGGCTATTTGACACCCAGTGCCAGTGAAGAGTACAAGGCAAGATGGCTAGATATGGTCTTTCCTCTGCCTCTTTTTCTAACCCAATGGCTCCTATAATGCCTGTGGTCCTCTCTGTCTGCCTGCTGCATGCTTGGATGGCCCCAAGTGGCTTACAATGCTTTGGGAGAAGCATATTAATGTCCACTGCACCTATCAAACTCTGCTTGATTTAATCCCTAGCATTGACTAGCGTATTGATTGTTTAAATGCCAATATTGCAATTCACGGACGATGTCCGGGTTATTATAGTAACCTCTAAGGAGAGGAGGAAGCAAGCTTTCATTCCCTGATCGTTAGAATAAAGCAAAGGCTGTCACCATTATTGGTCTCTCTCAGGGAACCTGAGACACAGGCTGTAAGAAATGCTTTATAAACTGTGACCTAAGAGGACCCCTCCGGGGAGCTCATATCACCTGTGACTCATGGTGGAGACCTGGAGTAGTCACCTGGGCTACACAGACACTGCCAGGGAATGATATCACAAGCAGAGAGTGCTTGTGGAGTGCTGTGATGGGGAATCCTAATTATTTTTAATTGGCCTGGTCACGTGAGAGGCTGGCTGTCCCCCTCAAACTAGAGGGAATACAAACGGGTTCGGAATGGAAGCTAGAAATCTAGAATCTGGAGTTGGAAAGGCCCGGGTGCTGACCCTAGAAATTTCAATCTGGGATCCAAATGCCAATTGTCAAATGTTCCATGACAATCTCATCCAAAGAACTTAGAAAATAAATCCATATTCCTCAGCCCTGGGAGAGTGCGTCTACCAAGTTTAAGACATATAAAAAGAAACCACTCACGTGTTTCTACATCATTACGTCTCACTGATATCTGAATAGCACCCTGCACCCCACAGCCCTTCAATCTCAGTAGGTTATTCTACGGCTCCATTTCCTCAAGCTTGGGACCATCTCTTTTACACTGAAAACCCAAAGCCATGAATGTCCTTCGCCCAGTAGGTCAACATCACTTCATGCAGTGATCCTGCTCTACTCCAGTGCTGAGACAGAAGGGGCTCTGTGGCTCACACCGTCCACACAGTACCTCCCTGTCCTTTGCTAATCCCGGACCCTGCTTTCTTTCCCTCATAGCACTTCATTAATATCTTTACAAATTCTTGTGCACTCACTGGCCTATCTAAAAGTATTCTCTATGTTCCTATAGGCTAAAACCTGCAGATCTTGTGCCTCTGGAGCAAGAGAGCCCAACACATAACAGGCTCACAATGAATAGTTTCTAAAATGATATTCTCAGGAGAGCTTGTCTCCTAACAGTCTTTCTTTCCAGTAAAGGATATTGATTGAAAGTCAATGCTCAGCAAAGTCAAGGCAAAACCTTGTGTCCCAGTTAGAGCACCTAGCTTAGGATTCACCATGAGTGTGGAACATCATGAATTCAGATCAGTAAGGTGAATATGTGATTGGGACAACAAGAAAGAAATGCACAGAAAAAAAAAGCTCAGTGCTTAAACATGTTTACTCCTGGTAAGTGACAGAGACAGTATGCTGAGAATTTTTACTTCATGGACTTTCATCTGTAACTTTCCTACCTCAAGACAGCTTCCAGCAGGACAGTTCAATGTTTGACATGCTCCATGATAAAGAAGTTGAGAAAACACACACTCAATGAAACACGGGGTGGGGGGGGGGAAATCTAGTGAATTAGCCTACAAAGCCATTCTGGAGACCTGGAAGGTCCTTGTTAGGAAAGAGTGGCCATGACCTCCAGAATCATAGGATTTTCCTAGCTGGCAAAGGAGGAAGTCCCCAGCCTCTGAGGATTAGAGGCAAAGGGAGAAAGAACCCTTCCAACTGACCTTCCTGATTATTAATCCGTTTTTCATGGATTAGCAAGACAATAAGCTCTAGGAAAGCCAATGCAAGCACTTAAATCTAAAGCTGTTAATAGGGCAAATACCCTAGAGTAGAATGAATAGTTATCTCTGCTGATGTTCCTAGGACAGAGCAGAAGCACACTGCTACTATGAGGGTGCTCATGCACAGTCTGTGAACTTGGGATCTGAGCATCAACACGGAGGATCCTGGTTCTACAGTGTCATCAGCAGATGCACTTGTCTACTTATAACATGCGCTAAGGAGGACCACAGGTGTGTGAGGTGAGTATCTGGAAAGAGTCAAAGGCATGCTTATAAATAAGCAACAGTGCAAATACCATTGGAAGATGGCACTGAAGGATAATACTGCTATTATCATTGTTATTAACAGGAAAAGTAATAGGCAATTCCATGGAGCCCTGTGTTGGAGTTTAATTCCTCTAATAACCCTGAGAAGGCCATTCTCAGCTGATTCTCTTACATATGAATGAGCTGAAGTAAGTAATAATAATTACTATTATTAATCCATGAATATACTACCAAACAGAGGAGATGTGCCCAAGGTCATGTGGCCAGTAGATGGCAGAGACAGGCTCTGTCCTGAGAAAAACACAGAGTGAAATGACACACATCCTGCTTCCCAAGATGCCTTATTGCAGCACTAATGTAATGAGCTGATAAATATTCAGAGACAGAAAATTCTGCTCTTGGTTCATGATCTGACCAAGCTTCTAGCTGCTTGAATCTCCGTGCAAAATTCTTTTTTTTTTCCAGTCGTGGGTCTTGAACTCTGATCGTCTCACTGACGTTTTGTGCCCAGGCTGCCTTTGAATCGTAGTCCTCAAATCTCAGCCTCCTGAGTATCTAGGATTACAGGTGTGAACCACAAGCGCCTGGCTTCTGTGCAGAATTTCAATCATCAAAAGTAACTGAGACCTGGGACAATTTCATCTACTATCCACATGTGAAAACGCTCACTCCAAGTAGGCGTCATGGCGGGAGAAGTGGAGGACATTGGTCACTTACCAGAATGACTTTTTCAATCTCCTTGGGCGCACACCAGTGAAACATCCCGGTGGAGTCATACTTCTTCACGTTAGAGTCCATGTTGTCAATCTGATCATTGCCGGGAATTAACAAGGGGTCATGCCTGGGGAGAAAAGGACAGGCAATGCTAAGTGAAAAATGTGCTAAATTATATATGAGAAGTGCCCCCTGAGTTACATCTCAGAGGAGATGAAAGATGCAGAGAAAGTGGTTGTTACTACTGTCTAATCTCTTGCTTGCAGAACCCACCCTATCAAAGACAATGGTCCCAAACCACTACCACCCATCTTGCTTGACCTTTTTCCAGTAACATGCTTTCTCTTGCCTTCTTTATCTTAAATGGGTCTTGTGCCATTTTGTGGCTTCAATTTTGCCTTATAAGACCATCACACTCCTCCTTCTTCAGTTTTTACCAGATATCCAGTTTCCCCAACACACACACACACACACACACACACACACACACACACACACACACACACGAGTTGCTATTAGCATTGGCAATGGAGAGGAAGGAGTAGGAATAGAGCCTCATGCTGGCTGACTGGCATCAGGATGGAAAGCCAATTACTCGCTCCTTCTGACTACAACTTCTGACGTGATGTTCTTCGCAGTAAAAGCTTTAACAGGCTGCACTTTAAATATTTTAGCAATTTGCCCAATCAGATTTTGCTCTCTCTGGCTGAAGCCCTTTAAAGATTCAGCAGCATGTCACTTCAGAACAGATTGACTAGCAAATGGCCACATCTGGAATACATGATTTCAATACTAAACAACACCCTCGCTCCTCGCCTTGACAACTGTATTTGCACTAAGCAGCCAAAGACAGCCCCCTTCCTCCTCCCTCCTCCCCCCTTCTTCCTCCCTCCTCCCCCCATACTTCCCAATGCAGCATCCTGTGGATGAGAAGCCTCAAGCTCAGACACATCTTAATAAACCAGTCTCCAATCCTCAGGGCTCTATGCACCATCTTCTTGCCATTTTGTAGATAGCAAATGAAGATGGCTCATAGATGCCTTCCCTTCAGTGGGTTTGGCAGAGCTTCCTGGATTATATTAGGAATGATAATGAAATCTGGAAAACCTAACTGTTTCATAGCATTAAAAAAAAAGCCAGCCAGGCACCAGTGGCTCACACCTATAATCCTAGCTACTCAAGAGGCTGAGATCTGAGGACTGCAATTCCAAGCCAGCCTGGCAGAAAAGTCCATGAGACTCTTATTTCCAATCAACTACTCAAAAAGCCAGAAGTGGTGCTGTGGCTTAAGAGGTAGAGTGCTAGCCTAGCCTTGAGCACAAAGAGGCTCAGGGACAATGTGCAAACCCAGGCATAAAAACAAACAAACAAAAAGCCTCTGCATCACATTTGTAATTCTATTTCTGATAGAAGTACACATCCCAATTTGAAATTTGAAACCATTATTAGTTTCTATAAAGCTAACTACATAAAATTAAGACATTTTCCTGGGAAGGCCTAACTGAACTATTCTCACACTGAAGTTAACCTGCCCAAATAATATTGACAAGTCAAGATTAAAAATAAAAGAAAGAGGTATACATTATTCATAAACCTATGATAAAGTGATTTTGTCCTTAAAACAGTCTTACTTCCAACATCGAAGGATAATTTTTGTTTTAATATTTCTCCCTTGGTGGTATATCCAGAATGCATAGAGTAGGACAATAACATAATAATGTCTTTAATTTGGTTCAAAGATCTATAATTAAGCTCTTGGATATCTATGTAACATGACTGGCTGATCTACCTTATCCACACATGAGACAGGAAAACCTGGTATCCATTTTTTCTTGAGGATTTGCTTTTAGGCCACAGAAGATAACAAATACCATGTGAAAAAATCCTACAGCTTAACCTTCAATGGCCATGCTAGACAACTCTATCAAATGGCATATCTGATCTAGAAAGGAGAAGAACAAACTAACTCAGAGTGGCCCCTTCATGGCCAGATTTTGAGGAGATTTCAAGATGTTGGAAATCACCAGGTCACTTCTCAAATTCTGAGAGATGACTCAAGAAGACTAAAAAAAGGGGCAGCTGCTAAAGAGAACTGTTGACAGACCAGGGTAAGAGCTTATTTTCAGAGTTTGCCTTTAGTTCCTGAAAATGTTTCAATAATTCCATAGATAGGCGGTATCTGCCATAGGCATGCAGAAGCTGCCACAGAGAAAAAGTTTGGAAAAACTGAATCTAATAAATTCTCCCCAGTTCTTCGTGACTATATTATTCTCCCCACTATGCACACAGGGTCCCAATAAACTTGTTCTGAAAATAAAGTGCCAAGTTCAAATCCTCTTGCCTTTGTTTCTTGGTTGGAGAAAAAGTATGATCTCAGAAAAGAATGTGATCCATCTCCCATTCATTCAGGGCTTAAAAGACTAAGCATACATATTAGCAAGCAAGAAAACAACGAAATAAATTGACAAGAGCTCATGCGATAAAGTCTATATCTAGAAGAGAGGAGACTGAAGGAGGCATTCTTGATAACCGTGATCTTTCATCTTCATCTTAGAAAACTAAAGGATGCCTGATCATCAGTCTCCTTCAATAATAATAAGAAAGACAGTGAATATGAAGTTTCACTAATTTGGATAGAGGTCCAGATAAGGCAGTGAAATTTGACACTCATTTTATAAGCCATGCCTTGTACTGGAATACCCAGAAGTATGCAGGAAGCCAAAGACACACTCCATTCTACATTCTATTTCCTCTCCACAAAAATCTCTTGGGCTGGCCTGGATAATTTCCATGTGTATCATCCAGATTTTCTCCCAAAGGATTTACTCAGACACATCAAAAATTTCCCTGAACATACGTATTTCCTTTTCAGACCTGCCTGGAATCCTAACTTTTGTTGCTTTAATCAGCCAAGCGATCAATAAACAGGCATTTTCTATTCAGAGCCAGGAAAGGAAGATATAGTCATGATTAAGATAGAATGTCTTTCTAGCCAAAGGAGGGTTTTCACAGTGCAGCAGGAGGCAAAAGCAGCAAATCATTGCGGTACATGCTAGGGCAAAGTAACACAGATAACAGACAGAGTAGGGAGGGTACCAAGAATGAAGCTGTTCACTACCTGGGTCTGAGGTCAAGGTAGGCTTCATGTAGAAATCAGCATTTGACCCAAGCCAGACAAGATGGGAAGGAATCTTCACCTATTCACTTATTCCAACAGTGACTCTTAGGACCCACTCTGAGAAGTAAGGCCCAAGTTAACAAGGCCAAAAGCAAAATAGTGCCCAAGCTACGGTCCTAGGCTAGTTGCCTAACCTAAGGTCCAAAAATGTCACCGATCTTCAGCCAAATGGAAGACGATGTAGATCATTCAGTATAACCAATGATGAACCAAATGTAGATAAAACAAAGATCATGCTTCAAAAAATTCAGAAGCACGTTATAAACATGAGATATCTTTCAGAAACACAGTGAGTTATTTACCAAGGCAATGGGTTTCTTGTCATTTGAGATATTCTAGAATAGCTGGGGATGTGAGAAGGCTTGAACTGTAAATGTTGGGTGAGCCTAGGTGACCTTTTGAAGCAGTGTGCTGTCCTTGGGAGAAAAGTAGCTAGACAGGGTTTTGAACAACCATATCACTTTGGAGCAGTAAAAGTCCAATGGGAATGGCTGAAGAAATGTCATGAGGGCAAAAATGGGAGATAAGAAGCATCGAGGATACATTCATTAATAGTTCCATTTATTCTAGTATTGTGCCAAATTCTCTGGGTCCTTGTGTTTGAGAGGGTGCTTAGAAGGTAGGTAATTCCTGGAAAGGAAGTTTTAGTGATTACTTTGGGCAGGAAAAGATACATTTCTTTCCCATGTCTGGTCCTGTAGTAATTCCGAGTGCTTATCTTGGCTTCAGCTGTTGACAGATCCTTGCTCTACATGAAAAGTGCAAAGGCAGGAGGCCTTAAGCTCTTCTGCTTCTAAATCAAGGATTCTGGAGTTTGTGTTATTAGAAGGAAGTCAAAATATTTGCCATCATGCACACCAACCAATATTGCTGCAGTGTGGAAAGGCTCAGAGAAATCAGGCAGATTGCTATACCTTGGAAGGAACACAAGGAAGCTCTTTGAAGAAGGCATTCGAACATGCTTAGTTTGTAGGATGATGAAGAAAACCACTTGCAAAGGCTCAAGGTGACTCCTCAGACAGCTACCTAGATCTGATGATGAGGACAAGGACACAGATCTAGCCAGGAGTTCAGAGGCAGTTGCACATACTTGTAATCTAAGATACTCTGGAGGTAGAGGTAGGAAGATCATGAGTTCCAGAGTAGGCAACATTGGAGATATATTCAATATCAAAAACAAAGTAAGGGGGGCCAGGAGTGTGGCCTAGTGAGAGAGTGCTGGCTTAGTATGCACAAAGCCCAGGGTTTGATTCCTTGGTACCACATACACAGAAAAAGCCAGAAGTGGTGCTGTGGCTCAAGGGTAGAATGCTAGCCTTGAGAAAAGTCAGGGACAGTGTCCAGGCCCTGAGTTCAAGTCCAGGATTGAAAAACACAAAAGAAACAAACAAGAAAAACAAGGTAAGTATAAGAGGACTGGAAGTACAACTCAAGTGACAGAGTAGCTTTAGTGTGTATGAGTTCTTAGGTTTAATTCTCAGTATGTGAGAAGAGAGAAGTGAAAGGAGGAGGAGGGGGAAGAGGAGGAGAAAGAAGAAACAGAAGAAGATGAGGAAAAGAAGGGGGTGAAAGAAGAGAGGGAGGAAATGAGGGAGGGAGGATGATATACAAGTCAAGGAGAGAACCTAGTCCCAGAAATGATTCACCCTGCTAAGGCCTTGGCCTAGGGCATTTACTCTCCAAAATTGTGAGAGAATAAATCCCTGCTCTTTCAGCAACAAGTCTATGGCATTTTTCGTACAATATGACTAGAAAATTAATACAATAGCAAGCACATCCTGCCTTAGAGTCCTTGTTTTCCTTGAGCCTGACTTACCTCTTCATGTAAGAAAAAATGGCACTCAGCAATCATTTTAGCAATACATGGAAATATATCAAAACCACATAACATCTTCTTCAGAGAGTGCCTTCCCCAATGCTGTCCTCACCCCTTACCATACAAAACTAAAGTGACAATGTTACATAAGATTAAAGGGTCTGGGGCCAAAATGTCTATCTTCAAGCTTGGGTTTCACTATTGCTTGCCAACTGTGCCCTGATTAATACCATCATTAATCAGTGGGTCTGAGGACTGCACAAAGATTACCTAAAGACCCGTCATATATATAACACGGACCCTATAAGAGCATCTTGGAGAAATGTAGACTATTGTTGTTTCTGTATTGTTATTATTCCTATTATGTTATAATTGGAATTGTCATTGGCATCGTTATTATTGGTATTAACTATTTTTATACTTGGCTTCAGATTTATTCATGCATTTATATGTGTAGTGATGGTGGAAAAAGTCAAGCAAGGTACAAAAATCCTATAATAAACTCTACTGCACCGCTGGTGGGAATGTAAACAAGTTCAGCCACTCTGGAAAGCAGATTGGAGGTTTCTTAAAGAACCAAAAATAGACCTTCCCTACGATCCCACCATACCACTCCTGGGCATCTATCCTGAACATCATGACCCAGGATATGATAAGGATATCTGCTCAGTTATGTTCATTTCTGCACTATTCACAATAGCCAAGTGATGAAAACAACCCAGATGCCCTCCTGCAAATGGATGGATACAAAAAAATGATATATATATATATATATACATATATATATATGAATTCTATATAGCCAACAGACAAGATAAAATAATGGCATTTGCTGGGAAGTGGATGAATCTAGAGTGAATCATGTTGAGTGAGACAAGTCAAGACCAAAGGAACAAAAGGTACGTGGTATCCTTAATATGTGGATATTAGATCCAAACAGTACAAGAGCAAAGACTCAGTATTTGGGTACCCAATGTTATGGACATGGTCTTGGAGATATAAACAGAACTACATAGACATAAAAATCTATGACAGGATATATACTCTATAGGCATAATGTTTTATTACATGGATTAATATGCATTTATGACATACAAATTCTCAGCTTGATTTTAATTGTGTTCTAAAGCCTAAGTGCCAGAGATTATATATAGATTCCCTTTTTGAATACTTGTTTGATAAGCATGACATTTGAAATATGATGTAAAAATGAATGTTAATAAATTTTTTAATAAAAAATATCCTAAAATATGGGAAGCTAGCACTGTGGCTACTCTGATGAACAGCAATTGTGAATAGAACCCTTAGAAAGACTGTACTGAAACTTTTTTCTATGTTTTTTTCTCATATTTCTCATTGTAATCATACTGGTAGGTCAGTGTGGGGAGGGTGTTTGTCATGATTTAGGTACCATATTTAGTGACAAGAGAGACAAGATTGGTGAGGAAGTTCTAACCAACCAGGGCCTCAGCCTTCAGCCTCCCCCCTTGTGCATTCTCTGGTGCAGCCTAAGTCAAAGAACCCTAAGTTATAAAGAGAGAGCACCCATTTTGCCAGAGTATACACTTTGGGTGAATACTCAGTAGAAAAATCACCCCTTGGCTCCTTGTTAGGATAATGGGCTAAGGAGGAACTCAGGAGTCAATTAAGGGTAAGCAATTCTTGGTCGAGTTCCAAGTGTCTGAAGGCTGGTTAGGAATGCCCTCCACCCCCTTCTTTTAAAAAAAAAAAAAAAAGAACAACAGGGAAACCCCAGTTGTGTTACATTTTTTATATCCATGTTCCTTGCATCTCAGCTCTTGCCTCTAAAGTCCACAGCTAGAAATGAAGCAGGCCTCACTTCAAGTAAAGGGGGGGGAGAAAAGATCTTTCTTTGGAGGGTTTGCAGAGCCAGGAACGACACTGCCATCATTTAATCTCAGGAAGTGAATTAAATGCCCCTCTACAGCAGAAACACAAAAAGCCTGCCTTGAAGACAACAGCCTAAAGCTAAACCACAAATCCCCTTTCTAGCAGACTTGCTGTGTGGAAGCCAGGATTATGTTTTAAAGAGCACATTCTCCTTGCAGGCAAATACAGAAAAACCTGTATGCCTTTTTTTTTCTTTTTTGGCTTGGCACTGGGTTCAACCATGGACTTCAGAAACATGCATTTAAATGCAAATAACCAATGTAGGTGCCAGTGGCTTTTGTTTGTAATCCCTACCTACTTGAGAGACTGAGGATCCTGGTTCAAAGAAGACTGGAGCAAGAAAGTCTGTAAGATTCTGCTCTCCAATTTACCAACAAAAAGGCAGAAATGGAGCTGTGGCTCAAGTTGATTGAGCACCAGCCTTGAGGGAAAAATCTAAGGGATAGCTCCTGAGCTCTGAATTCAAACTCTGGTACCTGCGCACACACACACACACACACACACACACACACACACACACACACACACACACACACACACACATGCATGCATTACAAATAACTGAAGTTATGAAGAAACTTCCAGACTGACTTTTGAATTGCATCTTCCTGTCTCTTAACTTGATTCTCAGATCTCATCACATGAGAACTCTTTTTTCTCTCTTGGCACACATTCTGCCCAGGTAGAGGCTGAGAAACTAGAAGGTTGATAAAATGTAGATAAGTTTTTCATCCCTCAGTAAGTCATCAAAGCAGCAAATCTCTATTGTATTGAGCATGTATTATAGCAGACACAATATTATAAATGAAGTTTCTTGGACCTCACAGTTAGGCCCAAATATCCATCAACACAGGTGGTTCTTTTCCTACAGCTCCTATAGATATAAAGATAGACGCTTCTTTGAAGATAAAGTACTCATCAGGCTTATCCATTAGATGGAAGCTTCTTTAGGACACGGAGCTCCTGCTTTTCTTCCCATGTGTCACAATCTAGTGCAAGGCAGAGTAGATGCTCAATAAGCAATCAGATTTTTAAAAGTCTTCAACACTCTTAAATCAATCAATAAGGATTCATGGGACTTATTATTATGTATGTCTGGGAATAACCCTTTGTGTATCTGTGTGTGTGTGTGTGTGTGTGTGTGTGTGTGTGTGTGTGTGTGTGTGTGTCTGTGTGTGTGTCTGTGTCTGTGTCTGTGTAGTTGCTGCCAGTACTTGGGCTTAGATTCAGTAAACTGGGTTTTTGCTTAACTTTGTCTCTCAAAGCTGGTGCTCTGCTCTTGAGCCACGGCTCCACTTGTGGCTTTTTAGTGGTTAATTAAAGGTAACAGACTCACAGATTATAGTCTACTCAAGTTGGATCTGAACTGGGATTCTTCAGGTCTTTTGTGGCTGGTATTACAGGTGTGATGCACTAGCAGCCAGTTCCAATCACTTTTGGTATCTTGTGACTGTTTGTTTTCATCTACTGCCTTTATTTTTGCATCCAGAAACTGTTTTTGAATTAGAACACAGATAATTCACCATGCTAAGGAGACAGGAAAATATGTCTCTAGCCAGTCAAGACTGCCTAGGGTTTGCCTGGAGCCACTGCCCAAACTAATCAACAGGGACGAATCATGTAGGATGACAACAACGGTCCAAGCAGAGCCCTAATGAAGCAACTGCTCCAGTACATCTGAAGACCCCGAGAGGCAAGCCTGGCAACTTCAAGCCTTTCTCCCCACTCTGATTCTTAGGAAGGGATATTCTCAAATTGTGACCCAGCTATATACCTGCAATATCAGCAGAAAGCCTGACAGAAATACAAATTCAGACCTATGGAACCCTGTGGAGCTGCAACAAGCAATCATATAACTGAATTCACCAAGTGATTTTGAAGGCTAACGTTTGAAAGCAACTCTCTAAAGTTGTACTGAGAGTGCACATTTAACTGGGTCTGGAGCTAGCATCTGTTATCAGCACCAGAATGCAAGGCTATGTTTCCATGCAGGAAATGTGTCTAGAATGACACCACCAGGCATCTGGACCACAGAATGTGAGGAGGTCCCTCAGATGGTTATCATCCTCATCCTGGCCCTGAGATTCAAATGGAGGGCTTAGAGAGGAGAATACATTGTGTCACCTCTTCTGACTGTAAATGACTCTGGACTTGGAAAAATCTGTGCCAAACCTTGGCAGGAAGTTTTCACCTGTATTTAGACTAATGACTCTCTTGTTAACCTCAATTCTCATAAGCTAAATAACAAATAAATATAGGAAGCAAATTATACATTAGTTCTTGTATGTGCAGGACAATCCTACTAACCATCATTCTTCCTATCTCTTCTTCTATTCCATAGAAGACAGCCAGGCCTATTCCTCACGTCTATCAGTGCAACTTCCAAGTGTCGCATCAAACAGCTGCCTCTCTGCCAGTTTCAGACACAGGAGACTGGGTTAGCGCTCAGGAATTCTCATATTTGTGTGCTCAACTTTCCATACACAGCTCCAACTAGACCTGCCTCATTCCTGTATGTCTGTTAGTTATGGATACATACTGTTGAGTGTCACTCTGCAAGGATCTTGATTTGAAATCCGGATTCCTTAGGCTGTCTCTGGACAGTGGATCTAGCTGACAGTCACTGCCCCTGAGACAGGCCTTCCCAGAACTTTCCCTTCATCTTCCACTCAATGGCCATTTCTGGAGTTACCATGCCAAAACTTTGGGTCAACCTCTAGCCACACTGGCAAACAAAGGTCCTTTTAATAGCTTCTCTGGAACTATCTGGGTTTTTTTTTTAATTTCCTATTTCCATTGAATGCATTCACTTTCTGTTAGACATCCACTATTTTCAGAGGAGGACAGAAATGAATACCTTCATGTTGGGAAGACAGTGAGTTGGTCCTTAGTCCTGGAGGAGATTGTATGAAATTCTTCTGAAGCAAGAAGACAGGATAATTATGCTCTGCTGAGCATGAACTTGTCCAGGGACCTGTGTCAAGTTCACCCAAACTTTGCTCTTATGACACCCATGATTTGCTTTTTCTCTGCTCCCATGGGGGACTGTCATCTGCTATTAGCTTATACATTAGGAGGTGAATTTTCTTAGCTGTGCTGTTCATGCCTTTCTTCGTCTCCTGCCAGTGGAAGCAATTGTGAGGGTGGCATTCTATCCCTCCGTTGGCTCTAGGCCATTTTGACATTTTCTATTAGTGGAATCTGTCACACTGCCAGGCTCTGATGTGGGAAGTCTTAACAGAAAGTCCCCATGAAAGGTATGAGTCAAAAGAGAGGGAATGAGACTAACTGGCAGATGTGCGTACTCTACCTAATAATCAGGCAATGCCCGAGAGGGTCATCTGTTCTCTCCAAATCATATTTGCCCTCCCATTCAGGAAAGGAAGGTCTAATATTTCCTGGGTTTCATGATATAAAACTCTCCTCAAAGTGTTCAATTTCTCTGTTTGGGGTATCGTCAATTATCCTGTCTTGGCCCAGCTGAGAGTTATCTCTTTGTGTAAATTGTCTACCTGACACATTTTACATCAATTCTCATGGTCTATGCTTCTTTACCTGATTGCAAATCTCAGAACTGGTGTCAGAAATGCTATGCATCCTTCATGGGGAAAATATCTAGTTTGGCCCATAGTCCCCCACTGCAAACCCTGAGTGATGTGGTACCCAAAGGGCCTGGGCAGAGGATGCTGCGGGGAGGATCCTCTCCTCCTCAATTCTGTATCAATGGGTCCATTCTTGTATCACCACCGATGAGCAATTTACATAATCACTAACTCCCAAACATGGATGTGTTCCTCATCATCTTCCATGAAATCTCTCAAATTTTCAACTCCAGTGAGGTCACACAAAGTACCTCTTGCTAGAGTCACACGAAGCCTTTCATTGTCATTGGAGAACTTTTGCTATTTTCTTCATCTTCCTAATTCAGATTACCAGATTTACTTGTCCCTGCCCCATGTCTCAATTTCCCACCATGTTAAATAGGGGTAAGAGTAATACATAGTCACAGAGTAACCACTCAGTAAACCATGAAGAAGAGCATGTAGTAGTATTAGTCACAAATTGTCTCCTTTCTTCTGGGCTAGGGAAAAAGACCTCCTTCAAAAACCAGTGCCAGGTACCATTCTCACAACTCACGCTAATAGAATTCTTAAGTTATCATAACTCAGTTCTGCTGTGTGTATTTTGCCAGTCTCCAACATTAAACTGTCAGCATTTTAAAGGCAAGGATATCTTCCAGTCCATCTTACTTTAAATCCTTCCAGAACTTCCACAACCCTCTGAAAACTGGGCAGATGCCCAGTAAATTTTTGCTAGCTGGAAACTTGATGCATTGTATTCACAATTTGCTACGTTAAATCAAAACCCCTTTGTACAACTGCTTTAAAACTATGATCTAAAAACAATCAGCTGTTGCCAATGGATCATGCCTGTAATCCTAACTACTCAGTAGGCTGAGAGCTGAGGATCAAGGTTCAAAGCCCAGGCAGGAATTCCATGAAGTTCTTATCTCCAGTTAATCACAAAAAGCCAGAAGTAGAGCTGTGGCTTAAGTGTTAGAGTGCTAACCTTGAGCACAAAAGCTTAGAGACAGTGCACTGGCAGAGGTCAAGCCCCAAGATCGGCAATAAACTAAATTATAAAAACATATATATAATATATATATATAATTTAAACAGAAATACAATTGAAACAGGCAGCCAAGGTGGAAGGCCTTTTGCAGTCCTATGAAAGGATACACAATATCCTATTATATGCCCCCTGCCCTCTAGAGAAACATCCTCATCGCCTCAGAAGCACCTGTGAATATAACTGCTTGAAGGTGGACATGGAATTCAGAAGTGGGGAATTTCAAAAGGCTATGCATCTGCTATAACTATAGTCCAAATAGTTTTCACTGTACAGGGGCTTGAACTCAGAGCCTGACAGCTGTCCTTCAGCTTTCTCTGCTCCAGGCTTCCTCTGTGCCACCTGAAACACACCTCTACTGGCTTTTTTTTGGTGGTTAATTGAAGGTAAGTTTTTACAGACCTTCCTGCCCTGGCTGGCTTTGAACAGTAATCTTCAGGTCTCAGCTTCCCTGAATAGTGAAGATTAGAGGCATGAACTACCAGTGCCCAGTACAACATACTTTTTTTCCCTATAGAGACCTTCTAGAGGATATTCATAGAAAAGGATCTACAAAGCACAATGGGGATGGGTGCAAGCCAATGGTTGTGACATATGTGTTCTTGGTCTGGCACATAGACTCTTACCATGGTGCTCTACCTGGGATAGTTGTTTTTCTGTTGGGATAAATAAAAAACACCACGTCCCCATCCAGACACACAAAACAATGCTGCTGACCTAATAACCATGCAGAGAATTAAGTGACACTAAAACATAGAGCCAAGCCTTGTACTGGAACAAAGGCGAGACAAGGACCCATTAGTGGAGAATCCCATTGCATTTTCCGCTGGCAGATGATTAGAAGGAACCCTCACAGCCAAGCCTGTTTTATTTGCAGGGGCCATTGTGGTAAATTAAAGCCTATCTTGGCCCATTCTGGACTCTGGGGTTTCTCTTGGAGCTGTTCCTATCACTGTCCGTAGGCCACTAAAACCTGCCCGTGCTCAGGGTGATTGATTTCTGCTCAAACAGCTAGCTGCAAAGTCATGTCGAAAAACCCACCTCAAACAAGCCATTAGCTTTCTTTATGGATTTTTTAGCTCATCAGGAATAGGACCTTGGAGACCTTCTGGCTTTTGAAGAGTAGAAAGGGGTGGGGACAGGGGCAAATGAGAAAACCAGAAGAAGGTGAGCACCCCTTTCTCCATTTTCTTCCCATCAACAAGAAGGATCTAACGAAAATAGTCTCTCCAGCCTCATGGCCTGTGCAGGATATTCAAAAGCTCACCAAAAGACCCTCCAGATAGGTCCTCTATAGAGAGGCTAGGAGTTACAGAAGACACAGGGCTCAGCTCAGCAGAGGCCCTCTACTTGTTCTCTGACTTCAGTTAGAGGATATGAAGTGCCTAGGAGATATACAGTCCCGGTCTAGGGGAATGTTCAGCACTTCCTGACCTGTCAGCCTGGTCTAATCCAGCTGAGCCTCGATGGAGAGGATTGTGGGCAGGTGGTATGAAACATGCAGTGAATGTGGCTGTGGTAGCAGCAGCATCCCACAGGCACCAATATTAGAAGCCCCGAGTTCTGTAGCTTGGCAGGTTTTAGCTCACACCTGACCCCCGTTTAGCAATTCTGATGTATGACGAAGCAGACAGCTCTGGCCTGGGACAACTATCTCCCTCAGCCCCTCTCCGGCAAGCAATGAAAGAAAGATCCACTTTGAAAATCCTTCCCCATCATGCAAACTGACATAGGCATGCTTTTCAAAAACCCACAGCCAATCTGTTGATCATTACTTATTTACAAAGGCCTTCGGGCAGAAAGTCCTGTAAAAACCATACTTGATACGGTATACACTAGCTTTTTCTGCGTGTGGAAAAAAAAAATGTCCTCCCCCCCCCCCAGGCTACCTCAAACCATCACTTTCTATTGCACATAAAATGGAGCGTGTAACACTAAAGTATTTAATATATATGGTATAATATATCTACAGGAAAGGCATTTGTGTAGAACTATGTTACCCTGGATTTGGTAATTTGATGTTTTGCTGAAGGCTATGACTTAAAAAAGCCTCCACCTCATACAGGAGACCTGTCATCTTGGTACCCAAGAGCCAACAGAATAAAGAAGTACCCTTAAGCAGCAAAACTTTGACACAGCTTTGAAGCATATGAAAACAGTATAACTCCTCAGAATTATTATTGCTCAAGATCAAAGCAATGAGCCATACTTTACATAGCAAACAGGGACAGAGAATTGGGCTCCAAAGGGTTCAGATTTTCCAGGCTTCTCTTTATTTATTTATTTGCTCCTTTAAATTTAGGCAAAAGAAGTGTAATGGGTGTGCTCTCTCTCTCTCTGTCTCTCTCTCTCTCTCTCTCTCTCTCTCTCTCTCTCTCTCTCTCTCTCTCTCTCTCTCTCTCTCTCTCTCGCCCTCTCTCTCTGCCTCCCTCCCTACCTCCCTGCTTTAAATGGAAAAAAACTATTAGCATTATATAAAGTCCATTACCTAAAGGTGAGTAAATAGGAAGGCAAGTCTAGAATGACAACCAGTGACATAAAAAACAAAAACAAAAAAACGAGCAGCTTGCCGGTTGGAGCATTCTGTTCCCCCTCATAGACTATAAACAAGCATGTAAATCAGCAAGGCTCCAGCAAGGCTAAGCTGGGGGGCAGAGAAGCACTCTTCAGTGGACATGGTAAGCAGGAATGCATGGTCATAAAGGCAGAGGAGGTAGTGCTAGTGAAACTTCCATCAAGAAACCTGAGTGTACCACTGCTGGAGGACAGCTGTCACTATGTCCTGGACAGGTGGACAGACGTGGAGGGTTAAAGAGAAGAAGAACTAGGAGAAACTGAATGTTATTAATGAGAGGAGAGAGAAGGCAGTGCAAGTCTGAAATCACTCTTGGATTGTGGAGATGTGAGAGGGTTTGGAGGTCAGGACAACAAAGTATTGGGACTGGCAGATGAATGACACGAAGGGGAGATGAGAGGTGAATAGGCCAAGAATAGGAACTTATAGAACTCTAGAAGTGGTCTAGAATTCTTTCATTTAGCAAGGAAGAAAGGCAGGCAGAGATAAAGAAAGAGAGAGGAGATGAGGAGGAGAAACAAAGGAAGAAAGGAAAGGAAGAGACGAAAGAAAAGGGAAGCGAAGGGAGGGGAAGAGGAAGGAGAGAGGGAGGGAAGGAGGGAGAGAGGGAAGGAGGGAGGGAGAAAGGGAGGGAAAGAGGGTCAAACATGCTTATTTCATAATTAATATTGCTTTTAGTCTGAGCACAACTAGATTACTTTTGAACTTTGCATTGGCAAGCCCACAGATTATTAGACTTTTTTTTTCTCAGTCAAAATCAATTAGCAGAAATTTGATTTCAATCGACAGGATAAAAGGAAGGTAATCTTCAGGTTCATTTTTGATTGTGATGATACATCTCACATATGGCCTTAAGTACAGAAAACAGTCCTCCAAGGGACTCCGGCAGAAAGAGACTTGCCGCAGGCAAACTAACCACAGAGTTGCTCTGATTGGTTCCCAGCGTCATTAGTGCCACTGCTGTTTAGAAACTACACACAGACAGGACATGGTGACAGCTAAGACTTTAAAGCCTATGTATTTTTCAAACAGCTTTTCAAACTGTTTTTCATGACAGAATTTTTTCAGCTCTATCATTAAGTGCTGACAAGCTGACAGAATAAATACTCCAGCCTTTAAGAAGCCATAGCACGAACTCGCTCCCCTCCCCCATGGTTGCCCACAAAGTGGGAGAATCTGGAGGCCAGGCAGGCCTGGGAGAAGAGACAGGAGAGGGGACCCACCAAGAGTGTGTGAGGGGGGGAGGGCTTACTTACCTCATCAGCTTCGGAGAGGAGTTTGGTGAGTTCCTCATGCCCCCGTTGCGTTGTTTTTTTTTGGGTGACAGTGTCGATGGCTGCTCGTCTTCAACTGGAAATATAGGTAGCTCATGAGATTATGAACAGTTTGAGGGTAGACTGAAATACAGGCAAGATAGCATAGTCACACACTCAAGGCTCAGTCACTCACTAGAAATTCAGGGCTGTCTTTTTGGACCCAGTGACAAAGACCAAATGCATTAGTGAAAGAAGGCCGGCTCGAGAAAGTTGAAGCAAAACACATCTTTAAGCTCTAGCACTTGAGCATGCAACTTGAAACACACTAAAACAGTTCATAAATGCCCTGAACTAAGATAGAAAATGACAGAAACAACAACAAAGGAAAAGAAACCGTGATTTATCCGCATACAAAAATATAGACATGTGTGTGAAACAGTTGGTGGTTATTCTTCACAGTTCATTTTGGTCACTTTGCTTTGCTGGGTTAATCAAGGCATCTCCTCATACCCAACGTTAGATGTAAAGTTGTATTGGAAAGCATCCGCTGCTTCTCCTGAGGAAGCAGCTTGTGAGGTTCCTAATCCCTGAACACTACAGATAGAGCTCTGATGCTAGGAAAAGTATTCCAGGCCTCAAGACACAATGTTTCAGTCCGTCAGGACTCAGAACATTGGCACAGGTGGGCTCAATACTCCCCAGCCCAGCTCTTACCTTCTAGCACTTAGAGTGCAGGCATGGGGGGGGTGGCTATGCAAATGAATGGACTCCTGGTCAACTCAGAAAGACAGGAGGCCCAGCCAGATGTGAGGTGTATTTGCCATTGTATGGAATCCCTGATGAAGGATGGTAGGCAGGGATGAAGGGCCAGCAGAGGAGACTGGAAACCAAAGCTGTTTTTCTAAATACCTCAACCACACAGACTGTGAAGCAGTGTGACGCTTCACTCACAACACAGCCACTACCACGTTGCCCCAAGACACCTACTAACAAGCTTTGTAGCGGTATAAGCTGGCACCATACTTCTTTTTAAGAGTGCTGCTTGATAATTTGCAAGATGCACAACCCCACACACACCTCCCACCACCCCACAATCTGTCACCCGAGGGCCTCAGCTGCAAAATTCTAGCTCTGCTCTTCCCAGATCCCACAATCCAGGCTAAAGCTGTAATGTCAAGAAGGAAAAATCAGATCCTTCAATTCTTAGGATAGGTTGACTAGGAGGAAACAACTCTGAAACTCAGAATGCACGGAGGTCACTTTCAATCTAAGAGGAGAAATATTAGAAGTAGAGCAAAAGCAACATCAGAAGAAGCTCAAGGTACACAGATTAATAGCACAGGAGTCTTCAGATAACAGGAGGAAAGAACCATTCCAACTATTTAGTATTTCCCAGAATGACACATCCCACAGCATGCATCATACATTGCTTTCGTGAAAACCTTAAATAAACTGAGTAGGTTATGATCCATGGTTCTGAAGGGACCGTCCTACCGTAACCACACTCCACACTCCACGCTTCACAGAAGCATGCTTTTTCCACACCCTGGTTCTACTGTCCATATGGGATTGCCTCATGCTAGCCAGCACAGGAAAAGAGAACTAGGATGTGGTGTGGGGAAACAAGTAAGACAAACAGCAGGAGAACTAAAAGTAAGAAAGCCTCCACCAAGGCTTGCTCCTCCTTCCTTTCACCACCTGCTCCCCCCACTCCTGCCCAGCCGAGAGGGGGCACAGGCTGTGACCAGATCAGTCACGGAGGGTTCCAGGCAAGGCCTGGGCTGCTGTGAAGATTTCGCATCTTATCAGAAATAAGTAACCATGGCAAATCACACGGAGACTAAACAGCACTTAAAAGATTAAAGGAAATAAATACAAGCCACATAAATGGTATTGAAAAAAATCACTTAGAGGTGATATGCATCTCTCAGCAAGCAAACAGGCACTCTGAGCTTGACCTGAATTCATCTTCCTTTCACAAGATAGGGGACCGTGTGTCCAAGACAGTAATAGGGTAAGAGTGGAGTGAGTATGTTTGTATGTGTGCATATGTGTGTGAGAGAGAGAAAAAAGAGAGAAATGAAAAAGGAGGAGAAAAGAGAGAGAGGGAAAGAAGATAGGAGGAAGGAAGATAGGAGCAAAGAAAACTACATGGTGTAGCCTTACCCTTTCTCTTCCTATTAAGGTCATCTTTTCATAAAGACCACATGCTAGAAGACTTGTGTGCATGCGCGTGTGTGCGTGCGTGCGTGCGTGCATGTGTGTGTGTGTGTGTGTGTGTGTGTGTGTGTCTGAGCACACATGTACATGCGCATGAGTGGGGCAATTAAGGGTATTAAGGGTGCAAGTTCTGTTCTCTTTTATACCAGGCTTCTCCAGGTTACCATGCAAGAGACATAGACTTCTTTTCTGGGCCCCAGCTGTCTTCAAGGTGACTCGATGTCACTCGGGTGGTGTTTGGCAGTACTATCCATCTGTGCTGGGGAAGACCCAGGCAGAAAGCACCTTGCTCTGGGTCCCTGCTGGGATTCCTTCACTTAACTTGTGCTTCCCCATTGTACTGCACTGATAAGGGATCGTGGTCTTTGGTTGAGAGCCAGTTGTCCTCGTGCCCTGTCACTAGCTGTTTGCTGGCATGGGGAGAGCTTTGCATGGGAGAGCTGGTGAGTTCACATTCTTCAGCCAGCTCCAGACAGACGCTTCATGGTGACAGGAAACGTATGCCTCCTTTAGGGCAAGGAAATTATGGATTTCCATCGCAACTCACAGAGATCATTCATCATAATCATACTGTATTTTAACTGAGTTTGTTCTCGTCCACAAAACCATGTTCAAAGCATTCCTCCTGCACTCAGGGCCTGGAATCCTGCTCCCCGAAGAGATCTGAGCATAGGTGAATGTTTTGGGATAGAGGCCATGACACATGGCCTGCATCTCACAAGAGAGGCAAGGGACAACTTCTTTGTCATAAGTAGGACATAAAACATATTTAATTATTCTCCTTTTTATGGATTCCTATCAATCCGTGCACATTTAAAGAAAGCACATTTAAAGAAAAACTTTTAGTTCAGCCATAAAATATAATTTTCATTTCATGGCTTCTGTGACTCCATGAGAGGAATGACAAAGTGGAATTAAAAAGGGAGACTTAAATTTAACTCATGTTCATGAAAGGCAAATGTGTTGAAGTAACAGGATCTACCTCATGACAATGCACATTTACAAGCTTATATTTAACCTATTTGGGGCTAAGTGTGATACACTTCTCTCTTTCTCTCTAACATTTCCACTTGTCCATGGGAGGAGGGAGTCACAGGAAGAGGGAAGCCTTCAAAGAAACTTGACTTACCAGCTCTTTTAAAACACAAACAAGTTCAGGAATCTAATGCAGAATTTTTATGGGAGCTGAACTCTCCCCAGTCTCCAAGTAACTCATAAAATTCAAGGGCTTGTTATTGTACATCCCTAAGCATAACACTTAATGTTCTGTTGTAACTTCCCCACGCTCCCTTGTCTAATCGGCACTGAATCTAACAGTTTTACAGTTGGTGAAGACTAAGGCGCTAGAAAAATGTCAGGCAAGTCTAATGAGGCTTCGGATCCCCTGGTTTGCTCGAGAGTTTAATTTAAAGTTACAATGATGTTTTAACATGTTTGCTTAGACTTGACTAAAGAGGATTCATTATTTCAATGACATAACCTCCAGACAATGTTCTGGGAATTGATTTAAGATGGGGTGGTAATTCCAACAGCCTTAATGCCGAGTTGAACATCTGTAACAACATTTCATTTGACTTTTCATCAGAATTCCTTTCGCAAGCAAGAGCAAAGGCAGCATCTTCCAGAAACACTGTCCAGAGATCTGGCCTGACTTCAAAACGATCACGTATTTTACTAGATTATTTTTTTAAGAAAATCTCTTCCTTTATCTGCCTTGCCAAGTCACAAACATTGTGTCAGGGTTCACCCAGGCCTCTTTTTATGGAGCTTTGAAACAACAGGGGACAAGGACTGTGGCTATTTGCTTTTCCAAGTGTGCCTGTGATGGAATCCTCAACTCCAGCCTGGGGTACATCCCCCTTCCTGTCCCCTCCACCCCACTAAGATTAATAGCAATAAAGACCTTTGAGACTTCAAGGTGAGTTTGTTGGCTGGAGTAAAACAAAACAAAAAAAGTTCAAAAAAATGTTCAAAGCAAACAAACTCAAAAAAGTAATAAAAGGCAAACAAGCTATTAACATGAACCAACCAGCTATCTCCATTACGTTATTAATCACTGCATCTGGAGAAACTTACATCTGTACACACTTAGCAGATCATTAGTAATGTCATATTCACACTGGAACTGCTCAGCGTTCAGACTCATGCAAAGTGGTTTGAACACAAAGGCATCTAGCTAACAGGGCTTCTGATTACTGTCTGGAGCAAGTTGAAAGTTTGAGAAGGGGTCATTTTCACGGTTATTTATTGGGTTTGTTTAATGTTGTTGTTTTAGCTTCTTTTTTATTTCAGTTTGGTATTTTGCTGCCCAACCCGCTAAACACATGCGGAAATCTATGGTAGTAGAGCTCTCTTCTCCCCCTGCATTTAGCCATGTTAAGATGAAACACTGAGGGGCACAAGGCAATTATTGTTAAATTATTGAGATGAGTTTCTCAGCCACTTCTTCACCTGGCTCCGTCACAAGCCGAGAAATGGGAGTTGCATTCCTGGACTCAAATGGGTCTTTGTGATAGCGTGATCTAGCTTCAGCCTTGACTGCCAAGCAATGAGAAAAGAAAATGGAAATTAATCCTTAGGAAAATTCTCATTAAAAAAAAAGAAAGAAAGTGAAAAAGAAAAAAAAAAGAACTCCCAGACCAATTTTCACATCAAATCGAATCATAGCTTTGGATGAAAAATGGAGTTCTCTCCCTCAACGTTGAATTACAGGGTTTTTGTTTTGATTTTCCTTCTCTTTTACACCGATGACTTTTTGGAACACTTTTTTTTTTTTTTTTGCTACACCATTGTCCTTGATGTCAGGGGGGAAGATACCTGTGAAAATTCAGAAGTCATTCTCCTTTCTGCAGTAATTCTCCCCAAATATACCGAGTGCCTCTCCTCTCTGACAACATAGAGAAAACGCAGCCTAGTTGCAGGCCCAGACCTATTATCTCCTGAAAACTACTAAAAGGGATCTTACCGAATAATCGCTATATTTCAAGTTGTTATGTCTTGGTGTTAAGCTATTGCTTTTCATCTCAGGGTGCCGGCCTGCTCAGCCCCTCGCTTAAGATCTTGCTGCTTAGCTTACAAGGAATGCCTGGCTCTGCCAGTCCCTCAGAGAGGGTGATGAGTGGAAGGAGGGGAATGGCTCAGTGGTAGAGCTTGGATTCCATCTTCACACCTCTTTGGGGGAGGGCAGGAGGGAGCAAGAAGAAAAGTAAGAGTGATGTGTCATGTCTCTTTGCCTCTTCAGTGACATGGGGGGAAAGTGGGCATGTGTGGAGTAGGTTCAGGATACTAATTCTGCTTCACTAAATTTGGGGGCAAAGCGCAAGGGTGCAGTGGCTGGGATAGAGATCTACCAGCAGGTTTCCTGTCTTCTGTGTGCTTATTAAACTTTTCCCCAAGAGAAATCATAGGTATAGCAGTAACACCACCACTTTGCAATACATGATTCGCTGAGGACAAAATGTCCCTGGCTGACCTGGGTTTTCCTCTCACATTTCTGCTCAGCTTCCACCAGAAAGTCGAGGTTTCACGGTACAGCCACAAGGAGGTGCTGTGAGAGTGGGAGTGTGCGCTGCTGCATCCTTGGCAGAGGAATATGCCTCTCGGGCTGTCAATCATTGTGAACCATCAGAGATCTGGCTGCCCATCACACAGATGGAACTGCTGAGAGGATATAAAACATCCTACAGGTAATTATGGAAAATTAACAACAGCAACCCACACTGGGTAAATTACCCATACTGTGAGTTGGGTGTCATGTGATTCCATATTATACGTGTAATGACTATTTCTGTTTGTGGACAGGGGCAAGGAGAAGCTTACATCAAAGTACAGGAGACCTGAAGTGATGGAAATCTTTGGAATGACAGTTTCTGCTTCTAACAATCTTGGGAAACTATACATCCACAAGAATGCTTTGCTGCAACCTCAACAGAACCAACCTACAAATGTGTTTTTGAAAGATTCTAGAAGACAATGACAGATGGGTGATGAAAAGACGAGCACTGCCACCCCTCAAAAACAGCCCCACACCAAGTTCTTGGTGGCTCACATCTGTAATTCTAGCTGAGATGTTTGGATCATCATTCGGAGCCAGCCCAGGCAGGCAAGTCCATGAGGCTCTTATCTCCAGTTAACCACCAGAGAGCTGGCAGTAGAGCTATGCCGAGTAGTAGAGGGCTAGCCTTGAGTTAAAAAACAAAAACAAAAAAGAACCTAAGGAATCAGGCCCTGAGTTCAAGTCCCAAAAGCTGCACAAGAAGAAAACAAAGCAGTACCCCATTAATCACAACACCTCAAATATCTAAAACTCTACAAAATGGAATGGTCATATTTTCACATATACACATTATTGGGCAGAAAAAAGAAACAATTTACTACCTGTACTATCTGTACTTGAGAAATATTTGTTTGAAACACCCAGAGAGTATAGGTTTTAAAAACATGCCACCTGTCATTCTTTATAAGGAAGATGTATTTAATGAGGAAAATGAGGATAAATGTAATGAAGAAAGGACTTGTAGTGGCCTTTCTTGTACAACCAGGGTGGGCAGAAGGAAGGCCATGGTGTGCTAATGCAGCAAGAAAGGGCGACCTGTTCATGCTTCCCCATCTTTGGCTTTTGTGATGCTCACAGGAGAATGGAGAGTGAGACTTTAAGGAAGCACAGTTTATGTAGAAGTTAATCACAGGGTATGTCTCTGGCTCAATTCAGTGCCTGGGAAACCTGAATTGTTTAAGTGTTGAGTTTAAAAACACAGAGTAATGAAAGAATTCATCTCCTATAAGGGAGAAAAAGAGAAATAATATGTAAATACATTAACAGAACTCACATAACCTGGAGTGCAACCTTCTGTGCATAAATACTGCAGGCCTAATGCATCCTTTAGAATGAAACAGGGGAGATGTAATGTAACAAGGGCAACCATGCATTCGCACCGCAATATTCAACTACAGCCTTTGGTCTTATATGTGTCCTGGTAGAATTCCAACATTCATCAAAGGTCCCTGTATGTAGAACCTCAGTTTGGTAGGCATCTTCATGAATGAATGAATGAACGAAGGAACAAACAAACGAATGAACAAACGAACAAAAGAACAAACAAACAAAATAAACTGGACCTGTTCTAACTCCTAGCCAATACTGCCGGGATTGACAAGAAAGGCCTTTTCGGAAATGTGGTTGCCTTTGATTTTTCCCTTTCCTTCATCCTTTCCTTCCTTCCTTTTCCCCTCCCTCCTTCTTTTCCCTTCTCTTCCTTCCCTCCCTCCATCCTGCCTTCCATTCTTCCCAAAGTTCACTAGACTTTGGCTTCTTAGGGATGAAACAATTCTTAGGGATAGGAATTGTACAAATTGAAATGAGAAAGTCAAGAGCATCTGAAGTTCAAACAATATAGTTTGAAGACTGGAAAGTAAGAGGTTAGGGAAGGTAATTTTATCCAGCTCCAAACAGTTGGATACGAATAGACCTTTCGAGGCTGGGAGTTTGGCTTAGTGAGTTTGGCCTAGTGGTAGAGTGCCTGCCTAGCATGCACAAGACCCGGGTTCGATTCTGCGGTACCACCTACGTTGAAAAAGCCAGCAGTGGTGCGGTGGATCAGGGTAGAATTCTAGCCTTGAGGAAAGCCCAAGGACAGTGCTCAGGCCCTGAGCTCAAGCCCAGTACTGGCTAAATAAAAATAACCCTTTCCCTAATTTTCTTTCTTTCCTTCCCTATTCTACTCCAACTGTTAAAGCCTTTTAGTTCAAGGATGGACACACCCCTGCAATATCCCTAGCATGCACAGTACATGATTGTGAAGGATGCTGAAGTATAAGTGGAATTTGTACATCTCTGCCTCCAGCAGCTGCCTTCTTCCTGCTTTTCTCCTAGTCAGCAGATGCAACTTGTAGTCTACTACTTGATTTTGTGTAGCCCATGCGCTAGGCTAGCTTTATATGATTGGGGGTAAAGATCTAAGAAGAATAATATTTCCTAGCACATTCAAGTGCTAAGAGAACCAGATGGATTGCACATAGTGGTACAGGACTGTGATAGTTTGAGACCAGCTCAGGCAACTGTTAATGAGGACCCATCTCAACTAATAAGCCACAGGTAGTGGCATGCATTTATGATCTCAGCTATGTGTAAGATGCAAGTAAGAGGATGGTAGTCCAATCTAGCCAAGCAAGAAACAGAAGACCAAACTGAGAAATAAGTAAGTTATTAAGAGGTAGGGGGGCTGGAGTGCAGGTCTCAAGTGGTAGAACACTTGCCTAGCAAACACAGGGCCCAGGATAAAACATTAGTTCTGAGAAGGAGAGAGAAGAAGGAAGGATGGAAGGAAGGAAGGAAGGAAGGAAGGAAGGAAGGAAGGAAGGAAGGAAGGAACGAAGGAAGGAAGGAAGGAGAGGAAGGAAGGAAGGAGAGGAGAGGAGAGGAAGGAAGGAAGGAAGGAGAGGAAGGAAGGAAGGAAGGAGGAAGGGAGGGAGGGAGACAATGGATGGGAGGATGGAGGGAAGGACAGAGGAAGGGAGGAAGACAGAAAGGAAGGAAGCAAAGGAGGGAAGGGGAAGGAGGGAGGAAAGGAGGAAACTGCAGGAAGACAAGAGTACTCTAGGCAAGTGGATAACTGTATGTGATCACATCACAGCTGCTCTCCCTCTCTGCCATCCCTAGGAAGCTGGGGGAAGCCATAGAGCTGAGCTGTTCCCTTGCTGACCCCTCAGAGAGAAACCTTAGATTATTTCACTTCGTTCTTCCAGGCACCCTAAAGGACAGTGTCTGTCACTGCCTACCACCTGCCAGATAGAACTTTGTACAGAATCTACTTGGAGCGTGCAGATCTAGGGATTTGGGGGCCCCCGTAAATGACCCTACCAGTGAGCCTGCTACAAGAGGCCTGCCCGATCCCTCAGGTGTGAGGACTGGAGTCAGGTGGTTTTCACATGGTCTGACTGCAGCTACCTTAGAGTCTTCCACGCAGTGCTTGGAGAATCAAGGCAAGACACATCTTCCGTGAGTCATTCCCTGCTGCTGTCAGTGTGCTCTGCTGGTCCACCTTGCCAGCGCCCCCCGTACAAGACAACAGATTAACCATTAGACTAGATATGCTGAAAATATACAGCTTCAACCTTTCCCCGGCTCGCTCACAGCGATATATAGATGATTATTTTTACCGTCAGCTGCCGCATAGATTTAAAACCCTGCACAATCACTCCTGAATTCATCTGCCCCTTGTCAAACTGGCGAGGCTGTAGTTGGAGGATACCGGGCCTGGCAGCTTCACTGGGAATCCAGAATGGTCCAGACGGCTGCTGTCTCTTTGTTAACAGGAAGCCAAACTGATGAGTTTGTAATGCATTTCTCATCAAAGGTAGTTTCAGAAAATAAAATAAAATAAAATGTGCCCATCCGTTCGGCTAGAATTTCATACAGGCCAGATTATGGGGCTCAATCAGGACATGTGTTATTTTCTTAAAGGAACAGACAAAACCCTATCCAGCCCATTAAAACAGCTGAATTATATATTTATGAATATATAATTTATCCTTGTCTCCCCCCACTCACCCTTTTCCTGGTGGAGCCTTAATAAAATCATTCATTGGAGATTACAAAGCAATAGTGTTTAACAGATCAGAGCACCAAGCTAACACTTAGTTGTTTTTTAAATTAATGCTGATCTTTTTGAGCTGTGTGTCTAAAATGATCATTGGGAATTAAAGGATTGTGGATTTTTTTTTTCAATCCAGACATTTAACAAAGGTGAAACAGACCGTAATGGAATTTATGGAGCCTGCAAAAGAACTTCTTTTCTATTGTGGTTTATTATCACAAAGATTAGGATTTGCTGCGGTAAAATCAGGTCCCTCTGAAATGTATCAAGAGAAAAATGCTTGCAAGATGTCACAGGCAGTCCTGGCCCACAGCTGCTCCTTCTCTCTGTCCTTTCTGTCTTCAGAAAGGACCAGACTCAGTGTTCCCATCCTAACATTAATGCCACTATTAATTATGTTGTCATTTGAAATGATGACATTTTTTTTCATGGATCTATTTTCTGTTTTAGAAATACAGTATTTTTTTAACCTTGGGAGATAAGGACCATTCTGGACTGTGATTTTACACTACAAACTGCCTGTCTGAAGAGTTCTTAGATGTTTCTGAAGTATTTCTTACATATTATGTAAGTCTCATTTCAAAGATGCTCCTGGACACATTATCTCGGCTTACCCTTTGAAATTTCCAACCCAAGCAAGTGCTCCCACACCTAATACCAATTCTATCATGTTCCTGGCCCTGTCAGTCTCAGAGGTGCTGTTTCTACCACCCCAACAGAACTGAACAAGGTGATTATGAAACACAAATTACTTCTTTGGATCACTTCACGCTGTTTGCATGAGATTGTTAGGGAAAGCCCTGGCCACCGGGCTTCCTCCTGGATTTACACACTGTCAGCTATCCAGAGGGGTGGAGAAAAGATCACACTGCCTGCAGAACCAGAGCTTTGCCACCTGCCCAGGGTGAGAAACAGAAACCAGGGATGGGGTCAGGTCTCTGCTCCAGGGCTTTCTCTCAACCTCTTATCAAATTCTCCTGGTTCACACAATGGCTGCTTTACAGTTTCACTTGGGGAGGGGCAGTTTTTATTTGTTTCTATGTTTTGACTCAAATCTTCCTTTCTGCTACTGTTTTTATTTACCTGCTCTCCCCCACCCAAGAGTTTAAACAGGGCAGGAAATGTCAATCATACTTTCATTTCCGTTTTCACTTTATAATTTTAAAAATGAATGCATGCCCCAAAGGATTTGGCAATGGGAAAACCAGTCTACAATATAACTGCAGAGTTGTAAAAATGTTTTGAGTCATAAGATGTACAGATAAGGGTTATTATTATTATTACTACTACCTTTATTATTATGGTCTCATCTGTAAGTACTTTATCTGCCATTGAGCCCGGGGTGTCAAGAGACCCTCAGAATTCTAGTATGTATTCCAGATGCTAACCCTGATTCTTGCCCTGAAACTCTGATAAAGGTAAATGCATGGATCCTTAGTGCCAGCCAGGTGCCCTGTGAAGAATGTGCTGCCAGAACACTTTAGAAATACAGTATGTTTTTAACCTTGGGAGGTAAGGACCAGTCTGGATTGTGATTTTGCTCTAAACACAGCATTTAGTGTATTTCTTAAGGACATAGTCACCTTCTAAAGATGCTCTTGAACTGTAAAATCATTATCTGCTTCTACTATAATTTATCATGAGACACTTCCCATGCAGCATCTTAAAATGCTAGTGTGTGGTGGGCCCCTTCCTGCTCTGCTCAGTGAGAGAACAAGGCATACTGAAGCAAAATAACAGCAGGGCTGGATGGGGCTGGATGCTACACAAAGCTACCCTCATGTACGACAGCCTAGATCTGCTGGTTGGAACCCAGTTCATTAGCCACCAGAGCTGTGCCCATCCTAGCCGTGTAAGGCTTTGAGCTCCTGCAATCAGGCCACCGGCCCTGGTCATAGCTCTGACCCATGTTAGAACCCTGATTTATTCAATACCTTGATGTTCAAAGATCTGTTGCCATCCCTGCTGGACAAATGAAGATCAAACATTTCAGAGATTGCCTGGGATTCAATGTAACAACCACAGGCTCTAGGGTGACAGCCAAGGGACAAAATTGTTGTCACCTGCCATGGATTTGCTCTGCCCAGCCTCATCTTGTGTGTCTACAGAGTTCAGGGGATGGGAAGACAACAATCTTTAAGTCAAGAGCTGGCCCATAAAAACATAAATGTCTAACTTCTATTTGAAAGTCTTGTAGGAAAATGATTCCCCCTTCTAGGAAGGTGCTCTGTCAGTGTCAAGAGGCTGGCATGTGCCAGCTCATGAAACACCCTTTCCACCTACTGTGCCCCAGTCATTTAGTAGCTACTCATCTTCGTGGACATTTCTGTAAGTCTACCATCTCTAAGACAAGAATTTCAAAGAATGGACCAGTCATCTATTGGACATCATCTCATACCAAGAGGCAAGGTGTTAAACACAATGGCTATGGAACCCCATGGCTGGGACAAATCTAGGTGTCTGGCTGAGTGACAAGATTCCATTGTCTCACAAACAAAACAGGAATGATCCAAACACCTGACTCATAAAGGTCATCCTGGGAATGGACCAGAAACAAAAAATACTAAAAAGAGTTTAGCAAGCTCTTCCTAAACAGCATACAGCATTATTTCCTTGCCTTGGAAGAGGCCAAGGACTTGGAGCTTTCTGCTAGAGCCCTTGCCCACATGGCAAACTTCTATTTTTTCCTAGCAGGCTATTCAAATGATTCTCAAGCCAAGCAACTGGTCAGCTACCCAAGTACCACAGTGAGGCAGGGCTCCCCACCCCTGCCCCCATCCTTTGTCACTAGATCATATGGCCCCCATGAATTCCTCATGTGACCTACCTTGTCAAGTTTCCTAAAAACAAAGAAAGCCAGCTAGCATTTCAATGGTCCTCAACTGGAGAAGACTGGGAAGGAACACACGAAGCCAAAAATGAAACAGGTGGAAATCCAGGGTTTCCTCTAGATGACAGGAAATTTGAGCTCCCTGGAGTTTCCGGCCAGAGGTCCTAGGGTAGGTGTGGAGGGAAGCACAGAGGACTAGGGAAATTTGTAGAGGATCCATGCCTACTTATTTGATGAAAACCTTGAGGGGGTGAGGTGTAGTTATTGCTCTGGATTTGTCATTTTCTTTTCTTTAAAAAGCTTTTTGAAGATACACAATAAGAGAGGACCAGAAGTCTAGCTGCAGAAATGAGGTAATCGCATCCCCAAAATGTACATAATAATTCACAAGTTATAAAAAGAGAACCATATAGAAGATGTTGTATGCTCATGTTAAACATGCTAACTAAATTCCTAGTGGGTTAGTACAGAGAGTAGATGTTCAGGACAAAGTAGGAGGTTCTCAACAAAAACTGGATCGACCAAGATAGAAGATGTCAGTCTGTCTCTTGGATAGCCCAGGGCTGAGCACAGACCTGGTGTGAGGCATGTCCACAATCCTATTTGCCTCCTACTATGAGACAGTACCTAGTAACAGGTGATTCCATGCTTTAAAATTCTCATCCGAGAGATGGTAGACTTACAGAAGAGTCAACAGAGATGAGTGTCTAGTGAGTGCCTAGGGTACAGTGGGTAGAATGAACCAAGTTTGGGAAGGGCATACCAGATGGAGGAGACAGATTAACCTGAGAGATAGTTTGGCTTGAGTTGGAAAACCTACCAAGGGGAGGGGAGGGAATAAGAACTGAAAGGGTAAGGGTTTACATTGGAAATGGAACAACTGGAAAATATATCTGAGAACATTCTCTGTCCTCTGACAATGACCTGATCTGAGTGTTCTAAACACTCAGATTCAAAGGTGATAGTGAGTAGGGCTTTCAGCTTAGAAAAGTCTCTCTCAAACCCTGCTTAGCTTAGTCTGCTAGCTTTCAGGCTACTTGAACCTTAAAAGGTCTGAGCGATGACACCTAGGTAAGTGCATAGAATTCATGCGAGGAGGCTCTTGCAATATCCATTTCCATGCCGGAGGTACCATTTCCAGCCTGAGAAGTAGATTTGACAGAAAAATAAATGGGCCTGTGAGTTTCAGGAACTTATTTCTTAAGAGATGGGCCAAATGGACCATATATTGATGGCTAGTCCCTCTCCACTTGTAACTACAACTGAATCCCATCCTCCATACAGAGAAGTACAAGGAGGACCACTGGAGTGTGACTTAAACCTAAAAACAGATACACATCCATAGTCATCCATAGCTTCCAAGAGGTTTGTCAAAGACATTTCCTTCTCCATGAAAGCAAATTCATAGAGAAGAAAATCCCCCCCCACCATTTAGCTTTGGATATTAACACCTGAGGATGCTCACTGGCTAAAGGATACAAGTGAAACAAATGAAAAAAGACATTATATTATTGAAATCTCCAACTGACAACCCCCCCCAGCTCAAAAGTCCAGGAAGATTTTAAAAATCTCAAAACACAAAACTCATAATAAATTCTCAAAGTGAAGGGTTTTAAATGATGACGTTATGAAACATGTAAAAATCTATATGTTTCAATCTCTTTATAGCCTGACAAGGAGAGTTCTCTGGCAATGTATTTGAATTCTCCCCTTCTGTATCCTCAATAAATCCACCATCTGTCTCCTGTGCAAGCCAGTGTTTATACCCAAACATCTTATTACACAAAATGTTTATTGTAGATCCTTTTGAAGTTGACAAAAAGAAGTAGCTGTGTTGTTCTTTTTGAAGTTGAAACCCAGGGTATGTGTAGGCAAAAGAATCAAAATGTTGTTTGCCTATACGCCTGTGTTGTGAGTTCGTTAGATACCCAAGTTAATGAGCCGGCCAGCTTTTCAATGAAAACCCCTATTTTAAAAACAAACTCCAAACTTACCCTGTTTGACAAAATTTAGCTTTGGCTCACAGAGAAAAGCAACATTCTTTGATACACTTGGAATCTAAATGAGTAATTCTTGATGAAAGAGCATCCAGCAAAACTTACTTTTATGGAGAAAGTTGATAGAATACATCAACCCTCTTTCTAAAGATATTCCTCATTATGCGGGAGTAGACTAGTATCCAGGAAATTCATTTGTATGCATAAACAAATTAATAAAAGTGGGGTCTTGCTACATTGTCCCATAGCAACATTTGGATGGGTAGGCAGTGTTAGGGTGAGAATCTGACTTTGAGCAGTTACTTTTGAAAAACATTATCATATTTGTTTAACTAGGACTTGCTCCAAGCCAGTCTTATGCCATGCAACTGAAAACTATCTATCTAGCAGGGGTATCAATGTGCAAGAAGTAATGTACCTAATACCTGACAAATGTAACATAACCCCTCTACACATTATCCTGACAAGAAAAAGAAAAAGGAAAAAAAAAATCCTACAAAATAATCTGAATAATCTGTCTACCTATCTACCTACCTAGCATCCATTTATCACCATATATATTAGCAATTGAGAGGTGTTATAAAAGCAGACATCTTACAAACCATTGAAATAATGGAAAGAATCATCAGAAGGGCTCATTGGAAAGAGAAGTACTAAGTAGAAGAGGAATGCTACCAACGCATCGGCCAGGCAGAGTGCTTCATTCATGGAGAAGCAGCACCGCCTGCTGGCAGAACTGAATTTTGAGCCCCTTTGCCATTGGGGAATATCTATCTTGCAATCTTTGCATAAATATAGAGCAGTATTTCTCAGCTGCTGTTATACATAAGAATTTTATTACCAGTTGACAGATTTCTAACACACTGGATGCAATTTAATAATCCTCTATTACCTGGAGTATGGGTTATATAAAAAACTAGAATGTTAATTGTTGACAACGCAATTCTAATATGTAAAGCATTGGTAAAGCATTGTCATCCAGTAAATACCTACATAAATCAAAAGGGAGAGCAACTTTTGTTCTAACAACATGTTATTAAAACTACAACTTGATCACTTGCATAAAAATAATGTTCATCAGTTTCTATGTACAAAGAAATCAGGGGAAAATGCATTTTGAGCTTTTTAACTGGGAATGTTCCCTTCATTTACAATCAAGAAGATAATGTTTCTCAAATAATTTTCCCCCTTTCTTTAAAAAATGCAACTAAGACAGGATGCCATAGAGGGGATTTTCTCTTATAACAAAGCCTGAGCTATAAATAACTAAGATTGCATCTATAAAATGTTATATTTTGTAAAACGGCAACAAGGAAGTTGTAAGGATTATAAGTCATGGATACAGAAGAACACTACCTGTCATTTTTCAGAAGAAGAAAGAAAAAGATCACATAAATGTGATAGCAAAGGAACACAATAAAGAGAAACAAGAATGTGATACTGTCCCTGATTATATCTGCAAAAGAAACTGTGAAACAAATTAACACCCAAGTACCCACGAAAGGCATCAGGGTATCATCTGTGCCAGTGACCCCTACTGGGTCACTGCTGAGTTTGTCAGAACAGAACTAAGGGGCTGTAAAATCTAGTGGTTGATATCCAATGACTACACTCCTTAAAACTCTGATTTCATCTCTGGCTGAAAAAAAATAAAGAGTAAAAATGTAGCCTAAAGGATAGGCTAATGCAATCAGAAATCAGATTTTCTCACTAGAACCAAACAAACAAACCCCAAATGGGATCAAAGGGCCTCAAGGAATAAAAAAGAATGACATTTTTTATGCTGTCCTGATTTGATCTCAAGTAAACCACTGTTCTGGTAACACAGACTTCGAATAGAGAAGGTGGAGTGGAGGCTGGTAGGTTGATCTGAGAGGCAGGCAAGTGCCCCATCAGCTGATAGGAATCACATTCTAATTAAAAGTTATTTTGATTTAATCTCTACTAACAACAAAAAACAGAGCATGAAGGAACCAAGAGTGGCCCTTAAGACAAACAGATATAGCTGGACTGTCACCCATAGGTGCAGTGGGACCCCTGTACATTCTGTGCCTCCATCTGTCCCAGCGGGGCCAAAATAGTCAAATGCCAGAATGCCCCCAGAGTACCTCCTGATAGCTACAAGAGGAACTTGACCAGCGGGGTCGTGGGCACAGGCAAAGGCCGCATCTTCAACTGGACCCTGGACCCTGCTTGCTATGAGAGATAGTCAGGATGGGTTCCTAGGCAGATGTGAGAGAGGTAGGAAAATCCGGGGAGGTCAAGGTTCTCTACTCAATCCATGTCTTAGGTAGGCAAGGTAATAATGTCTAGGCAGCTGGCTTGGGCCTGAGGGATGAGGAGTCTAAAGTCTTGCCTTCAGAGAAATTGAGTTAAATTCAAATCCATAAGGAATTACAGCTGGATGAAAAGTACTTGGTGAATCATGGATTCCCAAGGGGAAAGGGAGACCAACCAGGAAGTAGTGATACGACAGAGCTGTGTGGCCTCCTCATCCCTCCTATGAGGCTCAACTCCTCAAGAACTCAGCACCCCCAGGCCCTCCGAGGAGCTCCAAGGCTGCACATCTGACAGCAGACACAAGGGAAGACACACGCCACCTGCAGGAACAGCACTTCTAGATCCATCTAGAACTTCCCAGCCGCCAAAGGAATTACACCTCCACAAACAAATGTTCCACTCCACACAACCGAGGGAGAGACCCTCCTCTCTCGTGAGACAGATGCCTACTGAACTATGAATCCCTGACTGTCATTCAGCAGGAACCTGTTGAATTCCCACTACTGTACATCACGTGCTGAGAATCCAAAGGTCAGTGAAAGGTCTTGTTTGTTGTGATTATTTACTTCTTGGAAAATAAAATTCAATAAATACTTAATGCTATATATTAAAAAAAGAGTGAGGATCTAACCAAGTACCCTTGGCTCATACCTGTTATCCTAGCTACTCAGGAGGCTGAGATGTGGAGGATTCAGGTTTGAAGCCAGCCCAGCCGGGAAGGTCCTGCTGCTCTCTGTGGGACTTACCTAGCAATGCTGGCTTATAGAAGAGAACTTTTATTCTGACTTGGAGTTTGGCTTCCTGACCATGGCAATCTTTGAGCAAAGCAAGGGTTGGCAAGCTTTCTTCTTACCAGGTCAAGTAGTAAAAGCTTTTGGTTTATCAGAGAGCTTGAGCCATATGGTCTCTGTTGCAGCTGCACACCTCGGTTGTGCACCTTGAAAGCAGCCAGGGACAACACGCAAATAAAGGATGTGACGGTGGCAGAGTAAAAGTGCACACACTCAGTCTATGTGGCTGTAGTCAGCTGACCTCTGCTTTAAAAACTGAGAAAACTGCCATCAGCCTGAAGAGGCAAGGCAAAGGAACAGGTACAAGATAACATTACAGAAAAGCATTATGTCACAAGAAGAGGTTTTTTTAAGATGATTTACACAGAGACAACTGAGGTGGGAAATGTAACTACAAATGTTGACTGGCAGCCAGGCTCCATGCCTGTAATCCTAGCTACTCAAGAGGCTGAGATCTGAGGAGCAAGATTTGAAGCCAGCTCAGGTAAAAGAGTCGATGATATTTTTATTGCCAAGTCACCACCAAAAACTCTGGAAGTAGAGCTGGGACTCAAAGTGATAGAACACAAGCCTTGAACAAAAACGCTAAGGTAGAGCCCCCAGGTCAGGGCCTAGTTCATGCACTTGCATGAAGTTGATTGAAACTAGACTGCAAAGCATTCTGAAGATCATGTTAATCTAACAACAGAAGGCTAGAGAATGTTCTGTCTTGAGTGACCACTGATGTTCAGAGACCATCAGATGGTGTTCATTTGTTTTCTTTGGCATCCTCAGTAGCTAACAGCTTTCTGACTATTGATAATTTAGCATTTAGGAAAAAAAACCTCATATATCCTAGGGGAAAGAACATTTCCTCCTCTTTGAGGGGGAAAAAAAGAACATGGTGGTGTTAACGAACACACCTGTAAAAACTTCTGGGTCTTCTCTCTAACTCTAGTCCCTTTCCTGGGAGCAAACAACAAGCTACAGCGATGTTTCTATATTCCAGTAAGTCGAGAGCCACGGCAGTCTGGCTGGTGTGAATCTCAAGGTAAAGGAGCCAATGCCAGTGCACGGGGAAGAATAGAGAGAACGGAACTCACCCTGCAGCAACCAGCAGCCACTGAGCATTGGCAGATGAAAGTCTCCAAACATCAGCCACTTCAGGACTAACGTTCAAGTCCCTCAGAAAAGAAACACATACGTCTCAACCAGTGTCTCTTCCCCTATTCAGACACCCTCTAGAATTTTCCATCTTTATCTGCCCATGAGATTACTCTGATGACAGCACCGTGAGGGGGAATGGCTGTGAATCTACTAACATTAACAGTTAGGAAATAAAGGCAAAAAAGAAGGGAAAAAATAAGAAAGAAAAAAGATACTTTCCTAAGTTACTTCATCTTTGTCTTCTTAGCTGTGATCTGTAAGGAAGGAGTCCCCCAACAGACTCGTGACAATTTCACATTCATGTTCCAAGACTCCCAGCTACCCCAAAGACTTCATCTCTGTCTCCATCTCTGGAATCTTTCATCTTTTTTTTTTTACTTCTGGTCATTTCTCTGCAGGTCATCCTACATCGCCTTTCAATAACACTGGGTAGGCTTTTGTCCCCGCAACGTCCCTGAGAGCGTGTGTGCTCAGCTGGATGTGTTAAAAGCCCACCATGGCAACACACAATCCTGCGGTGAAGAAAGGCCAGCTCAGCGCTGACCACTACGGAGAGCGACTCAGAGACATTCAAAGGTCAGAGCTTGCTTGGTGCACATGGAGAGAGAGCTGAGAGCAATCAAGAGCACTCACGTCCTCCTCCTGGTCCAGCAGAATATACAAATGACACTTGGAGAAAATAGCCGTGGAATTCTCCATTTCCCCAGGGTAGAAAGATGTGTCTCCTGGGTGCTGCTATTAGATTCAGTCTACAAAGTCAGTGGTCCGAATGGCGGGGGGGAGGCTTTCAATGCATCTCCTATTTGGGCAGCTCGGTTGAGTTATCTGTAGATAATCAATTATACCTCTTCTCTCCTAGGAGCCTACCATGCTGTCTACCTACTCAATGCACTGTTCTTTCCCCACCCCAACTCATGAGACTATGACCAGGTCTACTGAAATTAGGAAAGATGAACTACAAACATCTCAAGTCCTTCATTTTTCTAAATAGCCCACATGTGGTGGGATCCCTATCACCCTTGACCTGAAAATGCAGCAGTTCTCTGCCATTCTGATAGTTCTCCTCCCTTTGTGTACTCTTTCGGGATCTTCTTCCCTGGAATTTACTCTTTACAGGGAATACTGACTTGACCTACTATTAGATGCTTTTCAGGTTCTGTTCTTATTTCTTAGTAAGATTCCCTCTCTTCATCTTCCACTGCATCTCAGCCCCTCATGTCGATGTGCACACAGTCTATGGTAAGCTTCTTAGAAAGCTTCAGGAAACTTCATGGATCTCAGATCAGTCTGCTTCTGGCATACTGCCTACTCTTGAATGGCGGAGAATCCCTTCATTTATTCATTCTTTTACTCATCAATCATTTACTGAACTGGAATCCTTCTGGCCATCTCCCACTTAAATTATCTTGCCAATACATGCATGCTGGGCCAAGGATGCCAGCCCACTACATTTCTGACACTGGTGAGAAGGAAGCAAGCTCCCAGTCCTAATTCTTTTTTTTTTTTGCCAGTCCTGGGCTTGAGCTCAGAGCCTGAGCACTATCCTTGGACTTTCTCAAGGCTAGAGCTCTACCACTTGAGCCTCAGCATCACTTCCAGCTTTTTTCTATGTATATGGTACCGAGGAATCAAACCTGTGTCTTCATGCATGCTAGGCAAGCACTTTAACCACTAGGCCAAACTCCCTAGTCCTAATTCTTGACTGAAGGCAATCTAAGGTTCTAGCTCAAGAAAGTTGATGCTGGCCTAAGCAGAGGTCAAGGAAATGTCTCAGCCTGGACCTTGAGTCTTCTCACTTCATGTAAAAGTCTTTCAGGGCAGTTGATCATCCTTGTAGGAAAGCTGCTTCACACTATTCTACTCTGTGGTTTTTAGGTTCCCTTGTATAGTTTGCAAGAAGGATTCTGGGACATATCGTCTTGCTATTTCTCTTAAATGTGAGAAGGTGGCTTCTCTTAAAGATGGCCAGATGAGAGGGTCATAAAAGAAAGGTGACTCTTGTAAGCCCATTAGAAGATCTTCTCAGAACAAACATCCTTGGGCATGACTAACAAATCCCTCCAAACCAAGCACTCTCTAACTATTTACAAAGCAATCTTTTCAATTCCATTATGAGTCTGGTCTGACAATAACAAGGTGAGATTTGGCTCTGTCCACATAGGTTCCTTCCAGGGGAAGGGCTGGAAAACTCTTCTAAGCAAGATGGAAGATGCTCTGATTAAGTAATTCAACATGTTGTTTTGGGAGAAAGCTCTCAAGAAAAGAGAACACAGCTCGTTGGCTGAGTGCACTTAGCCGCATTGCACTTCTGGACATTAGTATTGGCAGCAGGCACACCCTACCGCTATGGGAAGACTCAGGACTCAAGTGCTTCTCCTCCCATGCTGTTTTAATGCCTCTTTGGGTTGATGATGTACGCAAATGCTATAGTCACGGATGCTGACACAGATGCACCATGAACACAGACAAAGGTCTCACGCACAAAGAAACAGAATGGAAAAGAAAATTGTGCCATGGTACTTAGAAATGCCACATGATTTCCTAACGTTTTGTGTGGCAGTACTTCACAGGAAATGTGTTTTGTATTTCCACTGGAGTGGGATAAGTGGTTGAAAACTATAGGGGATTTTCAGTGAATGGGATATGAAGTACTTATTATATTCTCTCCTACCTCAATAGATGGAAAAAGACATGCTATCTCCCTCAAAAAGTCAGGAGGAGAAAAGTCTCATTGCCATACATGGGGATTAGAAAAACTAATTCCCATGAGCTGTCATATTTATTTGGTGCTAGGACCCTCAGGCTTGGTCCCATGTTGTAGCTGGCAGTTCCATATGTGTCTCTGGCTCAGCCTGGGCCCACATTCTCTTGCACCAGTGGTTGTAGCTGTCTGCCTGCCACCTTCAACATACTCAAGATGTGAGTTATTCTACTTGGGAAGATGTTGGGAGAAGAAGAAATTCTGGGGAGGAAAGGGAAAGGGGTAGAGTATATCCTCCAGACCAGTGGTAAAGAATATAGCTGAATAGGTCTATGGTTCTGGTCCCCAGGTAAGGACATCTTCCTCTAATAAAAACAACAACTCCACTGAGCCTAAGCAGAATCTACGATGGCTACTGGTCAGCTGGAGAAAGTTAGGCTCATGAAATCCAAGTCATAGAATTCAACTGCTAATTAAACTTTCTTTTGAAAGTCTGCAACTTCTTGGACTTGCCATTGGATAAAGCATTTCACCTGCAAGGTTCTCTTAGGGGGTAGCCAGTTCACTGTGTTTGAAAAGCTTCACTGAGCAGCTGGGTCCTCCCTTTGCCCATCACAGCTTTACTCACTCTTTGTCTTCTCCTTCTTGAAAGCTCTGAGCTGCCTCCTAATCACTGCTGGTCCCTTCTTTATGGCTGTGCCTTTCCATATTCCTAAAACAAAGCTACTGTGCTTCATTTCCCTGATTAAATGGCTTAAATGCTTTCTATTATATTATAGGCATAGCCAAGGATTTACCCCAAGGAGGGGCTCTTCTCCCTGAACTCTCTCTTAGGTTCCAGCCTCACTAGGTGACAAGCTACCTCTAGTTTGTGTCTTCCCTAGCCTTTTCCTGCCTCCTGGCTGACATGACAATCTTAGTCAACTGACTAGGGCACTGATGTAATCCTAATTAATCAGGAGGCTGAGATCTGAGGATCCTGGTTCAAAGCCAACCCAGGAAGAAATGTCTGTGAGAATCTTATCTCCAACTAATAAGTGAAAGGTTAAAAGAAGAGGTGTGGCTCAAGTGGTTGAGCACCGAACTTGAGTAAAAAAAAAAAAAAAAAAAAGCACAAAAGGACAGTACTTAGCACCTGAGTTAAAGCCCTAGTACCAGCACACACAGAAATGGACCCCACAGAAGATGGAACCATATAACTTGATTCCTAGCCTCAGCTCTACCACTTCTTCACTTAATGGGTCATTCAACTTCTGGGCCTTATACACATGCCTAGGTTTACAGTACCTGTAAATACTCAGTACCACCAAATAGTAGGGATTAATCAATGTCGTATCTGCAAGGCAGTAAACCTTATGTGTGTTTAATTCAGTAATGGTGCAGGCACATACATCCTTGCAGAGTGCTTTGCATAAGGCAGAGAAAAAAATGACACCATGGCTTCACTGGAATCCAGGTTAGCCAACTGGCTGCTTCCTAGTTCCAACAAATTAACAAATGTCTGGATGACATGTACAATAGTAATTAGAGAATCTGTTTGGCCCATGGCCCTAGTAGCTTGAGTAACATATAAACATTATCCATATCTTAAAAGGTGAAAGCTATTTCACACACACGCACACACACACACACACACACACACAAATCTAAGTATGCTCCCTCTTTGTCTCTCCTCATTAACAAGCATGACCTGTTAATAATTTCTATATCCATTCAATCCCGAAAATACTTTCTATTCACCCACTGAATACTTCAAAGCTTAAATGGGTCAAAGATGCCAAATGCTAAGATTTTTTTCTATAAGTGCACTGACAAATATCCCAACTTTTCTGTTTCAGGTGACAATAGTCCGCCTCAGATAAATGATATACTGGAGACCAGAGGTGCCCAACATCCAGTCTCGATCGAATTGGAAGGCAGGATGGAGTGAAGCCCACGCTGAGGCCTTCGAAGCCCTTCCCCCAGTGGCTTTACACCATTATTGGTCTGATACTAATTTGAGACAATGCCCAAACACATCACAACAAATTAGTGGCAGACACACAATAGTAATCAACTCGGGGGGCTATCCTGAATATAAGCTGGGGGATTCCCAGCTCCACAGCTGCACACTCCCACAGATGTTTCTAAAAGCCTCTTCCCAGAGGCCCATTTAGAGAGAAATTAAATGCAACTTTGACTTAATTAACGTTTTAAATGATAATGAATACAATGTAGATTCATCGGAGGCATTTACATTGTGTTGTAAAATGGATAAAAATTTAATAACTCTTTGTTAATAAGTTATGTCTCCCCAGACTCATAAAGCCTAAGGCGCTGGTGACTCCAGACTGGGCCTAATGTAGGTCCCCGGTGCAGGTGGAGGAGGGAGGCAGAAGATGGACTTGACATTTGCTCCAAGCCTGCTCTAATTCAAACCTCCGCTTGTTCATCAGTACTTTATTTCATACAGTAAAGGTCAGGATTTGGGCTCAAGGCAGAGCCTTGACAAGAAAGCTCAAGTGGAAGGTAGTCTGGCTCTGGCATCTGTCACCTGAGATCGTGGAGGAGGAGGGGCGATGGAGTGCTAACTGGCCTCATCTGTCCTCCACCACAGAGGCAGGAGGGAGGAACCCTCGCCTGATGGTAGGAGCTGTCAGGATGGGTCTCCTGACAACAAGCCACTGTCCTGAAAGAAAAATGCAAACATAATTTCCATGTCACCTTTCATAAGGACCTCTGCCAGGAGTACATGTGGCATGCCAACGTCTTTTCTAGTTCATCTTTAAAAAGCCAAGGCATTTTTTCACAGCACCAGATCCCTAGAAAGGGAGATGTCTAAGAGACACACAAAGGATCCTTTGCTTTTTTCCTCTTTCCAACCTTTGTTCTTATCTCTCCATTCTATTTTGAAGGGTATCTTTTTGAAAAATGTTTCAGCCTACCACTCCCTTAGTTTTCATCTATATATGTCCCATTGTCATAGTACATTTAATTGAAGGGATTCAGTAATACTTTGGGAGTAGGAGGTAGCAAGGGGTGAAGGTATAACAAAGCCCCAAAATGCAAACCAAATACTTTCCCTGACATGATACTGAAGAAAATAGTTATTTGTTCCAGATGAAAATGGGGCTTGTTTGGTGTTCTCTAGGGATAATCAACCTAGGGGATTTTTTGCAAAGGAAATTTTACACTAGCATGCTAAAAAAGACCCCACCAAACACTGGCTCAATGCTGATTTAGAAAGCTGACCAGTGTGTACGTGGACCTGATGTCCACAAGAAGGCATATTTCCAACCAGCCCGCTGCCCCATGGGCTATCAGAGATCAAGCAAGAAGCACTCACTTCCAGAGTCATGCAGGAGACACCACAAAAGCCTCCTCTTATGAACATGATTCATCTCAGTTATGTGGGAAGTCTAAATGGAGGCCCACACCCCTCTGCCTTTCTACTTTCCTTTCCTGCAATGAAACAATAGCAAATCAAGACTCTCACACTGAGGCTACTAAAAAGAGGCAAAGTTTGAAGTAAGTATGTAGCCAGGACAAGGACAAAGAAAAGGAGGAGGAAAGAGACAGGGAGGCAGAGATTCACACCACCAGGTTTGGGATGAAAAAAAAGGGGAGGGATTAGAGACTTGGATGCAGAGTTTTCAAAACAATTAAACCCAATGCAACCCCTTAAAAACATGGCAGAGAGCCAGGAGTTTGGCCTAGTGGTAGAGTGCTTGCCTAGCATGCATAAAGGCCCAGGTTTGATTCCTCAGTACCACATACATAGGAAAAAAAAGTTGGAAGTGGTTCAGAGGCTCAAGTGGTAGAGCTCTAGCCTTGAGACAGTGCTCAGGCCCTGAGCTCAAGCCCAAAACTAGCAAAACAAAATGGTAAAAAAAAAAAAAAAGAAAGAAAATGCTGGCCAATGGGCACCAAGTTTCATTTAAGAGGAATCTGTTCTGGTTTTCTGCAGTAGGGTGACTACAATTGGCAACAGCTGTATATTTCAAAATAACTACAAGATGTCATTTTATATATCTCACCACAAAGAAATAATCCAGAACTGAGGCAATATGATAGATATGCTAATTAGCCTTAGTATAAGAATACAAAGACCCAAAAGTAAAACTCACATTGTAACTTATGCCTTTGTGATACTGTATGCCAATTTCAAAATTTATGGGGAACTAATACTAAAATTGACCAATGCTATTCTGCCACTGGGGGCTCATATCTGTCATCCTAGCTACTCAGGAGGCCGAGTTCTGAAGGTTGCAGTTTGAAGCCAGCCCAAGGGAAAAGTTCAAGAGATTCTTATTTCCAGTTAACTACACATACAAAAAAAGGCTAGAAATGGTGTGGTAGACCAATTGCCTTGAGCAAAAGACAGTGCCAGGAACAGTGCTCAGGTCCTAAGTCCAAGCCTCAGGATTGGCAAAAATATAAAAAATAAAAATAACTGAATAAAGAAATAAAACTGACCAGTGCTAAGAATCCTTCTCTCTTTCCTTTACCTATCTTTCTCTCGCTGGTAGTTGTGATGTGAAAATGGACCCATTAGGTTTGAAGACCCAGAAACAGAATAAATAAAATCTAAGATTGGGGAATCTGATTAGGTCACCAAACTATACATAAAAGGAATAAGGTAATTATTGGCTACTGGTCTTTCAATGCAGTGCATTAAGTCTCTTCTCCTTTTCCAGGCATGGGAGACTTTCTGTGCAGGTGTGTCTATGATTATTTTTTCCTGAACCTGTTTTCACCCCTTTCCCTAGGATCTGATTTTATATTCTTCAAAATGCCATTAGTTCACTGAAGTGATTTAGTTCTATTGGCAATGTTAATTCTCTGCCCATACAAATCAAAGGCCCCATTAGATAAGCTGATTTTTGTTTATTATCTGACAAGCTTCAAGATTACTCTGAAGCAATTTGGTTATGTCTCCCTTCAACCAAACCAAACTGGATTCGGCCTCTCAGTTTAACCATTTTACCTGAATGCCTCCCTGTGATACAGTTATATTCCAAATAAAAGTCATACACAATTTACAGTTCAGTAATAGTTTGCAAATTGTGTACGTAATTGTTCAGGTTTAAGCTATTAGTAAATTGCATGGTGGGCATGTGTGAGCGCCTATGTACTTGAGCTCAAAGTAGTTCCAAGTTCAAGTGCAAAGACCTGTTTCTCTTCTACCACACCATTAATTTGCTTGTAACCAGCACTGCTGACAGCCTGAGACCAGAACCATATCAGGCAAGTCTCAGCAGGTCTGAGTCAATATGGTCTTAGGTTGTCACTGCATCATAATTTTACTTGTCTCTTTCTATTATATACAGCCATCAGATATTAGGCAAGAACAAAAAAGCACAAGAATAAACCTCCAAAGAGAGACAAGGTGCATTTCACACAACATAGTACTGGGAAGAGTGAAACTGATCAAAATTTACACCTACACGAATGTGTGCTATGTTGCTTGCTATTTTTCTTTTACATCAGATAATTTTAGAACACTACATTTTTGTGTGTAAACAAGTCACTACTTGTGAAGAACCTGGGACACATACCATTCTGATATCTATTTTTTTTCAATGCTGGAACTGGGACTTGAACTCAATGCCTGAGGGACTGTCCCTTAACTTTGTTGCTCAAGAATGGTGCTCTACCAGTTAAGCCCCAGCTCCACTTCTGGCTTTTTGCTGAGTATTTGGAGTTAAAAGTCTCATGGGCTTTCCTGCCTGCATTATCTACCTCTAAGTCATAGCCCTCAGATCTCAGCTTCTGGAGTAACAGGTGTGAGCCACTGTACCCAGCTCCCTCCTGGTGTCTTTTATGAGAGTTTAGACTCCTGTCCAAGACCATTTGAAGCAGAGATAAAAATTAAGGCAATCAGAAAATGAGGACGATAGCCTCTGAGAGTGAACAATTTGTTCTTACCAACATTAAAATAGTCTTGCACTCTTTTTACTATTATACTTATTAAATTTACTATATTTTAAATGAGTAAATAATATTTTTAAAATAATGTCAAAGTAATCTTGATCATGATTTGTCTTTTCCGATACTTGATTTTTAATGTTATTTGATTGTTTACTTGGGAGATGGTTTCTAAATGAGTTCTTCCATACACTCTGGCCTATCATTTGCTTATGGGTTCAGTAGAAGAAGACACCTGGCTCCTCACCACGGAGTCAACAATACCTGGTCCTAGGTCATAAGCCACACCTCCAGGGGGAGAAGTGTGAATCAGAGTGGGGGGAGGTGGGCCTGTTAGAAGTCACATTTGTAAAATAATGTGAACACTTTTAATAGGTTACTAGTCCTCTGGGGACCAGCTATTTCTCTTCCCACTAGTAATGGCACTTTATGTTTCAGTTTAATGTCCCTTGAAAAATGGAATACTTTTCCCTTTATAAGGAAAAAAAAATTTAAAGAGCAAAGTGAGAGAGGAAGACTAAGAAGAAACAAATTAAGCTGCCTCCAAAGCACACTGGCTCGACTGGGAACCAGCAACCAAAGTAAGCTCCATAATAGTATAATGACCTTTAATGAGTATCTTGGGAAACAATACAGCCTCGGCATAAAAGACAAAGGGCAAAACCCATCATGGCTCCACTGACACTAATTCAAAATGATTTTCAGAACAACTAAAGAATGTAAGAGAAGTAATCTGATCCGCCCATCTGACCTCACTTTGATTCCAGGGCCCTTCTCCTGCCATTTCTAATTGTCAGACCCTCTATGTCTCACATCTGCTCATATTTAATGAAAAGCCCATGCTCACCACTGCTCCATGAGTCAACACACTCTGTCAAAAGCGTATCACCCAGCCCCGCCACCAGCGAGGAACATCCAGGATCAGCATGGAGGTCTGCCAGTGGGGTTCAGCGGAGGCAGAGGCGTGTTTTCATTGGACAAGAAGGGCTTATGTGGGCACATGAAGGGGCTCAAATTGGGAAGGATTTTTCTAACTTATTATTAGTGGTCAAAGGTGAGTGGTCTCACACAGGGATGGATGAAGTCTGTTTTTGTTTAATGGAGCGATGATGGTGGGAAGAGAAGGAAATGGAGAAGGCAAGCCTCCCCCTGAGCTGTCATTACCAGTTAGGGCTTCAACACACAGCCCAAAGCCCAGGTTTGTGTCTTTGAAGGCAGAGACACAAAAGGAAAAGAAGAAGGTCCTGCACAGAATGTCTCTGAGAGGATAGGTAAACCTCAACCCAAGTGATTCTTCTCCAACAATGCTTGGATTCAAGTGCAGAGCTGAGAAATCTCTCTGTGGCATCTCTGGAATTAAATGGGAATTACACACATACTGCACATCGTGGGCCTTAAATGAGCCACAGACTAGGTGGGAGGCTAGTAGGTTTGGACAGTGTTAAAACCTGAACTTGGGACTGTAGCACTAAGTCAAAATGGCTCCTCCCTCTGTGCCACTGAATCTGAGACCCAAATTTCAGAGTCTTATTGATTACTCGAGAATAGAAGTTATACCTTAGGCAGACGATGGTGGGCAGTTACATGTACCACTGACAAGTAAAGAGCGGTCGTGGCCTGTGGCACCTCTGCAGCTCACCCCATTGTCTTCTTCCCCAGCTCCTATCTTTGAACCTATGACTTTCCAGACCTCATGAAATTCTCTATACGGCTGTGACCTGGGCTGTCTGCAGAGTAGCACATGAATGAGAAAGAACTATTGCAGGGAAATAGAGAAGGACTCATACCACAGCCTTCTTAAGAAAGACTTCATAGGACACTTTCTTTCCAACAGTTTTAGGCAAATGTGATTGGTGGATCCCTCCCCATGCAACTCCGTTATGATCACTTTTAATCAGAGGATAGTTCTCGGTCCTAGAATGACTTTTTTCCACATGATTCCACTACAGCTCTCACTCTGTAGATCTTGCCTCAGATCTGAATTACAGGTTGGAATTTCAGCAAGCCCTGAGCCTAACTCATCATTCTGGTGTGTAAAGCGAAGCTGGAGTTCCCTTACCCAATAAATCCTGTGTGACACCAATGTACTAACTGGAACTATTTTCCACACTCACATATGTGAGTAAAAAAAAAAAAGGTTCATTTCCCTGAGAATAAATACTCAAGAGTGGAATGTGAATCTTTCTTCTGGTGGTGACTGGAAAATGAAGGTTTACAAACGCATATGGCAATTAGCTCTGGACACTTAGGGGGAGAAAGGGTGAATGGCAATCCAGCCTTCAGCAAATGTGTTAGGTCCTTTAAAGACTGGAAGAGAGGAAGTGCAGAATGAATAACTGACTCCAACCAAGGTCATGATCACCTTGAAGGGCATTCAAATCTCTAAGCAGAGCAAGACCTTTTCCACATATGAATAAGGATACACAGCCCAGCACCCTGAGCTGAAGCTCTCAGAGTACTATCAGCAAAGCAGCAACACCTGTGGTGAAAATGAGGATGAAGACAGGCTTGAGAATCCAGCTCACTTCAGCCTCACACACAACCAGCTGCATGATGATGCCAGGTTCTTTAACATCACCGAGCTTGCAAGCCATCATGTTCTATGCAACAGTCTAAAGAAAAAAGAACCCAAAACAAAGCCCAGAGATTTGGGACTTTTCTTTTACTTGCTACTTAGATTCACAATTACAGCAATATCATAGTTAAGTACAGATATATTCTTGAAAGAGAAAACATATTAACCGAATCATCCTTTGAATTACTTAATTCTTTAAGGAAAATCTCTAGAACCTTCACCGGTTGTTGGATTTGAAATACTCTTTTCGGCTGGCTATTGAATGGATCACACTGTAATCCTAGCTCCTCAGAAGGATGAGATCTGAAGATCGAGGTTCAAATCAAGCTTGGGCAGAAAAGTTTGTGAAACTCTTATCTTCAATCAACTAGCAAAATGCTGGAAGTGGAGCCATAGTTCAAGTAGTAGAGTGTTAGCCTTGAGTGAAAAAGCTAAGCAAGTTGTGAAGCTTTGAGCTTAAGCCCCAGTACTGTGGAAATAAATAAATACTCATTTCCAAAGCATAAGATAAAGTCTGGGACTAAGAGGAATGGGAGGTAATTACAAAGACAGAAAGAGGAAAGAAACAGAGAGAAAGAAAGAAAATGAAGGAAAGAGAGAGAGGGGAGAAAGGAAGATAAAGATACCTAGATAGATGGAAGGTCGCTAGCTAGAGGGACAGATTTTTATGCATATATCTGCATCTAAACCCTGTTCTGCTTTGGAATGCCAAGGGCTATCTTGTTCTCCATACCAATCCAACCTAATTTCTAGCCATTTCCAAGCTATAAAGATTTTTATTTTCAAATATTGCTGTATAAATCTAGTATTTCCTATGGTTAACACTTAAACATGCCCTTTCTATTTACTGAATCAAGAGAAAAGAGGATTAGCAGTACACTGTCCTATCCAGTTTGGTCATGATTTTCCTAAGTACAGTGAAGTCAGCAAGCTCAGAAGGGTGACCCTCCTCCACACGTACACAAAAACACAGGCAAGCCAGGGACAACACGTCACCACAGACAAGGTCAAACGGGGAAGGAGACACCAGCCCCACAAGCACTGGGAACCACAGGATACAACACCAATGGGACTGACACACAGACAACACACGGACACAAAACTGTGTATGTTGAGGTTAAACTTACAGGCACGGAAAGTGGTGGAGCAATCATTCACAGAGACAGAAGAAAGTGGGAAGGCTCTTTCAAGGGTGTCCACGTTACCACGCACACTGCCTGACATGCACGAGCAGGCACGCTCAGAACGTCCGCAATCAAAACAACATGCCCGTCTCATTCTCTTGTAGATAGACATCTTGGCTATAACCACGCGGTTGGATGGGAGGAGAGGAAGAGCGGCAGTTAATGGCAAGGTCACACACAGCAAGGTAGCTGCAAGGGGCGCTGCAGGGATTTAACACAGGTCTTAGTTCATATTAACAGTCTTGACCCAGGAAAAAAACAGAAATGCAGAGTGATTTCTTATGAACAGTTGGGTTGTATTTCAAAAAAAAAAGAAAGAAAGAAAAAAAGAAAAGCAGTGAAAATATAAATTGCCTTCATTATTCGCCCAAGGCTGCTGTATATTACTTTTTTTCTCTCTCTTTCTCTCTCTCTCTGGTGGAGTGGTAACCATAGGAAGAGGGCATGGCTAAATTCATCTAGGGTCATGGATGAAAACAAGAAGAAATTATAAACAGCAAAAATGTAAGCAGCACAACTCCACCTGGCACGAGCAATGCAGGAGGAACATAGAGACCCACAGGTAATCAATTAAGTAATTGCTTATTTGATACAATATAAGTGGTTCTTGAAAGATGCAAACAAATCTAAGCCATAGGCTTTCCCCATTTGCATCTGTGTCTGGGCATCAGGTAGTGTCTGGGACAAACTTTCACCAAATTAAATGTGAAACAACTATGTGTTAATATGGAATCTGAGAAGGCCTTGCTGAACTTCCCAGGAGCGAGTTTACATGATAGCTACAGGAATTTAAATTTACTCTTGACAGAACAAATATCCAAATCTGTCCATATGAGAAATGCAGCTACTCAAGGCAAATACTGCATACTTGACATTAAAGGAAGTTCACAAATGAGGAATCACCCAGAGCATAGGAGACATTGGTATATCAGATTGTGTTTAGCCACTCATGGGTGCATTTTCTGCTTAAAGCTAAATCTGAGATTTACATTTGCCTGTCTCTACTCACCCCCCACCCCCCACCCCAACAATTCAGAAAGCAATTCGTGTATTGATTAAGCATTTTTTTCTCTTCTATAGGAAATAGTGGCAAAAATACATACAAAATGAGTAATGGGAAAATAGGGAAATATTTAATTGAAGCTTGCATGTTCCCTTGTCAGCTCTTGAGAAGGTTCTGCACTGCTTGGGATTCCTCCCAGAGCCAGACCTGCAAAAGCTGCTGCAGGCACTGTGGTCCTTTTCAGTGGCCTTCACTTCTACCCTTCAAGCCAATTTATATTTCAGTACCAGAGCAGCTTTCTGTACCTTCTGATGCTACAACAGGCAAACGTGTTTATTCGTTAGCATGAACCCACGAGGTGGGAGAAGAATCCATTATCTAGTCCAAGCATCAGAGCCAAACAGTGAATTCCAGTCGGGTAAGTGTACTCCCCTGCCACCATACCTTTCATATGGAAACTCAGCTTCCACCTTCTTCTCTGCCCTTTGTAGAGAATGGCCGCCCTCTCTTTTTTTTAAAATATAGCTTGTGGTTTTGCCCTCTTTGAAGGTTACGGTCACAAGGAAAGGGATTTAAATCTCTCAAATGGGTCAAGTCCTGTTCTAAGACCTTTATATGCCTCGTCATCCAGTATATTTGTCAAGCAAAGGTAACATTCTGATTGTGACGAACAGGCACTGGGGGAGATGGAGAGAAGTTCTTGGTAGCATCTGCATTCCTGGGAACTTGGCTCACATTTTTAGTGACAGGTTCTTTTAGCATCCTGGCGAGTTGAGACCATCGTGCAACCCCAACTCTGTTCAATGCACAGGGTATCATTCCCTCAGGCTTAGCTTAAAATAAAAAATGTCCCACTACTGCATTTGATTCAGAGGAATTTGGAATTTAAAAGGCATAGCTTTGAATGCCCAGACATCCCATGCAAAGAGTGGCTGAAATCACAAAACAGAAGTGGCAGGTAGGGTGAAGTCCTGCAGGAAAGACATGAAAACATTTTTTAAAATGAATCCAGATCTGGTATACAAGTAGGAGAAGCAATGCTTTGTTTGTCTTTTCTTAGTTCTTTGACTGGAAATATTGATTTGTTATTTATACAGAGAAGAGAAAAATGAGGATGATATTTTGTTTCCCTGTAGATAACTTGTTTTGAGAAAAAGAACTTTTTTAATCAAATGCTGTAGTGGAAGAGAAGCCCATCAAACTCAGAAATGCTATGCTTCTTATTAGCAACAGTCCCTGGTTTTCATTTCCATAGTGGCATTTTAGGTTCATGCGCAATAATGAAATCTGACACACTGATGAGGAAAGAGAGTTCTCATATGTATACATATATATGCATATGTATGTATGTATATGTAGGTAAACATATATACATACACACATATATATGTATAGTCATTAAGACAGAAATAGAGCAACTCTTGAAAGTATTTGGTCAGAGATAATCCCATCACAATGAGTGATTTATACCTTCTACTTTGTAAGAGTTCAGAAAGAAACAGAACATCAAACACAATGGCTCACAGGGACTGTTTGCAACTGTCATGGTTGGCTGTTCCGAAGACCATGCATTGTTCTAAAATTTCATATTATTAGCATGCAGGAACAGGCTCAAACTGGTAATCAAAGCAGCAAAACAAAAACAAAAGACAAAAAACAAAGCACACCATTTGCTATAAAATTAACTGTTAATTATAAGCAGTCACATTCCAAAGCAGCATATACATAAAAAGGAAAACATGCTATTACTTGTCATTCCTTCCAAGTCATTTTTACATTCACACCAAATGCAAATTCGAAATCTCAAAAGACAAATCACACACACACACACACACACACACACACACACACACACACACACCAGCGAGAATGATCAAGAGGCTCAAAGACAAGACAGAAACAGTTAAAATGACTGAGCCCCATATGTTGACAAACCTTCATGAAACACAATATCTAGACCAAAGTCCACCAGTCTGAAGGTGACTCCTCTACTTCTGGAAGAATCCATGTGCGTTGACCCTTTCTCCCACATTGGTGTCTTTCCTATGCATTCCACCACCACTTTCTTAAAAGATAAGGCTAACTGACCTTCCATCTTGTGGAGTGGTTCATACAAGCTTGATTTAAGGATATAAGTAGTAGCTAGAAAGAGACTTCCCTAGGGAAATGATTCAAGTCATGGACAAACTCTTTAATTAAGAACTACAGTTACTTCCCCAATATCTACGTCCCCTTCAGAGGACGTAGTTATTCTATGTGTAAAATTATACAATGTAAATGTAAAGTTGTTTAACATGATGTGACTGCTCTCCTAATTTAGGATTATTTCAACTCTTCTAGGTTTCCCACTCCCTCTGTTTCATGGATATTCAGAATCAATAGTATTTTATTGGTGATTGTGGCCTTTTCTAGAACTCATATGGGTTAGAAGGTAATTTTAGGAACCATAGCGAGAATAACTTTAAATTCTCAAGTTTAGGTAACAAAATGCCACTTAGAAAATTTCAGTAACTATTTAAAATGGAAATAGATCTCTTATCTATTCTCTGATCACACAAAGTGCTCTTTCTCCCCATTGGTGTTTGCTAATTTATTTTTCTTAGTAGTTGTTCATTGCTCTCTTTCCAAATGCCAGTCCTTGGAGGAGGATTTTCTAAGGGTTTTCAAATGGCAATATAATGTAAATCTATGAGGACATCTAGTGGAAGAGCCTGGGATTGCAACTGAACAAAATAGGCATGAAGCTGAACTTCCTGGCTTTTCTCTGAAAGGAGCAAATAAAAAGGAGCTGGGGGGGGGGGGGGGCGGGGATGGATTGTCCTCTCTGAATCCAAATGTGTGAAATGCCATTTTTGTTTCAATGGCTGATCCAATGCACAACAGATGTTTGGGGGCAGCAGGGACAAAGGGAAGGGAGGTTTTAAGAGATGATCTTAGGGTGATCAATCTTGGTGTCTTGCAAACTCATTCTTTCTGCTACACCAGCTGACCACACATCCTCACAAGGCCCCGCTGCAGCTTCCTGAGACTAAGAGCAAACAAGAGTGCATCTCTGCAGGTGTGAAGCCTGTAGCTACTTGTCATTCTGTCTTAAGGCTCTTGGAACTTTATGCTCAATTAATTGCCCCCTGTAGGCCAACTTAACTCTGAGAAAGCAGAAATATAAGTCTCTAGGGACTCTGTTTTCTCATTGGCCCACATCACAAGGTTCTTGTTCTTGGAGCAGTGCCACAGATTCAAAGAAGTTATGTGGTTGCCAAGAATTAGATTCTGGGTCTCACCTTCCTCCAAAAAACTGCTTGAGCAGCTCCAAAACTTGAGAAAAGGCTTTTATGTGCACCTTTCTTCACCACCATAAAATGGATATTCATCTAGGATTTCCATTATGACTTCCTAGTAGTATTTATAGCGATGAAATCAAAGTATTTCCCTAATGGACACCATCAAGGTATCTGTTTACTTTTGAGTGTTTAAAATGGAAAGATTTCTCAGACATGAACTTGGGCAAACTGATTTTGTTTTTGTTCTCTTTTCAGAGTTCATGGGTCAGGAAAGATGAAACCTGCTGCAGATGTACCCCTATTCCTGGGGACAAACTGACAATCAGCAGTCTGACTCAGGTTCTGTGCTGGTTAAGCCCTGCTGAGCCTTTCCAAGCCAAGCCTGGGAAGGAAGAGAGAGCTGGAAGCTATCCTGCCCTCTGTGCCATCTGCCTTCTGCAGCAGCAACCAAATGGCCAGCCAATTTGCAATTGCAGAATGTTAATTTCTAGGGTGGATTGGAAGGGGCAGGAAAAGCAGTCCTGGACAGAGAGATCCAGGTAGAAGCTTTCCAAGTGCTGGGAGAGAAATATTTTAGGTATCAAATGGAATGAATGGAATGGGAAGGGGGGAAAATCTGCATTTCAATTAATAGACACTTTCCAGAGCACATCTCACTTTTAAAATCAGCCTCATGAGGGAAATATTATTTCCAAGCATGAAACCAACAATCAAAATTATCAGCAAAACTTTCCACAGGAGAGGAGTCCACCAAGGTTTAAGTCTGAGGTGCTTTGTTTGATGTGACACTGAGGATTGGAGAACACTGTTTCAGGTCCTATGAAGGAGAAATGATGTCTTCACTTAGAAAAACTCCTCCTATTCCCTTCTGGAGGAGGAAGAACAGTCTTCCAGGCAGCTTTTCAAGAACAGTAAGAGAGGAAAAGACAAAGATCATTAATTCCAACATCACAGAGCTTGGAGCTGGTTGGTTTGGCCCTCAACACTTTACATTTGTAGCTGAGACAGGTAGAAGAATTTGAGTTATCTGTTGATTGACATCACATTTCCCTGTAATTCTAAATATGCATTAAAAGTATACCAAAAATCTGCAGGTATAGAATAAGACTCAAGACCCTGGGCCATACTTAAAAGCAATAAAATAATCTGTGGAAGGAGGGAGCCACCAAGTCGATGTGAGCGGGCATGCACTGAAAAGATCAGTGTTTGGGTTGGTGTCTATCATTGTCCTTTTATACCCTCCAAGCACTGAAGATTAGTCAAAATCAGATGGCCAACTCGCTTCTTCTGCTGCAAAGAAATACAAGAAGATAGAGTGTTGGAACATCCTTCTCCAAGCTCCAGAGCCGTCGAACCAAATGTGTTTACACACAGGGTCTCATTTTGCTTTCATCGGACTTTTCTATTCGTGAGCAAAGACCCATTGCTGATGCCGGTGCTACTGAGAGCAAGATGGCCGAGTCACGCATGCAAACACCGGCCTTAAAAGCTTGTCTTCCATTGTCAGATTTGCTGGTGTGAAAAGGAATTCTGGGCTTCAAGTAAGTTAAGAGGGCTGGAGATGTACAATGGTCTGTTTGGACCGCTTGTTATGAAATGGAGCATTCTCCTTGAACCAAATTTTCTTTCCATAACAAATATATGGATCCTCCAAGATGTCGATCTAACATTCATGGAGGAACTGGGTTGGACTGACTAATCAAGAGCAAACGTTATTTGAAAGCAAGAGAACCTCACAGACCTTAGGACGTAATTAGCACTTCTCTTCAGGAAGGTCGTTCAGGTCCTTACAGTCCTAGAAGCAGGTAGCCACTTAATTCTCTAGCAAGTACGGTCTTGTTAGAGAGGCACATGTACCATAATGAACATTCCTCTCTCTAAGGAGTATCTTCTCTGCTTATATATAAAAATATACATTTTTACATATAAAGTACTGGCACATGTCATATATATCTCACAACATAGGAATATATATATGTAGCCTACTTTGTGTTTTCTTCAGGGGAAGGCTTCAAGCTCCATAGCCGGGAAAATCTAGTATAACTCATTAATTAATAAAGGCAAGCATGCCAATGACTCTCGATGGAGGAAGTGTCTTGAGCTACAGTGGTAACTAACCCAGCCTTATCAGTGTCCCTTAAAAGTCCTGAAACAAGACCTTCAAGAGAAACACACTGTTATCAAGGTCTTATTTTCAAATGGAAAAAAATAAGACCATGTCAGAAGCTGGCTGCGGGTGGGAAGTGGGTGGAGGCGCGAGAGTGGGTTCCGGAGACTCTTCCGAGTGAGGCTGCTCCAAGGACCAGGGCAGGGCATGAGCGAGTAGGGCCATGAAGTCACTGCTACATGCAACATGAATACCAAAACTCAAATGAAACTGAAGCTGTATGGAAAATAAAAGAAGTGTCTCCACTAGAGAAAGACAAAGGGGAACTAGACTTTGGGCTACTGGGAACTTGTTTTACTCACAATAGATCACTACCAGTGTGCAGTTAAAATAGAGTAGGGGCCGAATTCCAAGGCAGCAAAGAGGGAAAAAAAAATCAAAGATTTGTCAATAAAGAGAAGTTAAAGAAAATTCCTACAAATATATCAGTCTAAACATGACTTAGTCTCTTTAGGAGTCTACCTTTGGCAAATTTTCAGAGGCTGGGAGGGAAAATGTAAATCATTAGACCAGGTCTGTTACACAGAAAAAAAGAAAATGGATAAATGGTAGGCTCTAAGAGCTTGCTCCTTGGCCAGACAGCTGAATTGGACTCACTTCCTGGCTGGAAAACTATGAATAAATGGAAAGAAATGCAACCGTTAAACTATACTACCACACGACTTCCAGAAATGGAATGTCCACACTCCATATTTCTCTGGATAATATGACATGAGATGTTGAAGGTTATTGGATGAAGATGAGTGGGGTGGAGGGGTGAGGGTAAAAGGTGGGGAAGAATGGGGCTGGGGAAAGAGGGTCAGGACATTGTGGATAAAGGCTGGAGACTGTCAATAGCTCTGCCCCCATGTAAACTTACCATTTTAGGGTGAATTATCCATACATAGTCTAATAGGTTTAGATAAATGACCAGATAGGCTCCCTGACCTCTCCAAATCAGAGGACCATTTGTCTGCATGGGGAGCATCCAGGTATGCTGTTAATAATCCTGTCTCTAACCAAAATGCCTTCCCAACCCAAACTCCTTCCTCTACTTCCTCACTTGTCTAGCCTGTATATGGGGGTTCATAGTCAATAATTTGTACTTCTGTGCATACATCACCCTGTATGACAATGTGGACAATTCTGCCTGCTGTCAACAAAATGGCCCTCACAGCGGAGGGACTTGCCACTTTGGCGTGGCTTGGTGGTAGCTTTCATTTCCCAGTAACTGGGCCCAGCTTGGTGATAAATCATTTACTTTTAAATGATGATGTTCCTTTCTTCTCCAGAATAAAGCTAAAGTTTACCGCTCTTTGCTTGTCTGGAACTAAGATTAAAAAGTACCCTGGAAGTTAGTTCTTTAATTGTAAAAACAAAACAAAACAAAAAACAAAAAAACAACTTGTGAAATTTGTCTGCCATGACCCTCTATGGTGTCCTGTGAGGGTTATTTCAGTTTCAGTCAGTCAGACAGGCTCTGTCTGGATACATTCTCATCCACCCTTGCTTCCTGAAGCTCCTCTCTATCCAGACACCAGGAAGATCTTTTCAACTGAGGACTGATGTCATGTCCTTGCTTGAAATCTTCCACTGGCTTCCTCTGATGGAACTAATACCCACATTCTGATCTCGGCTCTCATCGAAATTACCCCACACTTTCCCTCCTGGCATTGGCCTTGCCAGCCTTGCATCTTTCCATCAAACATTACAAATTAATTCCTGCCTTTGGGCCTATTTCCTAGTTCTTCTCCCCACCAGGACTAAGTGTCAGCTTCAATATCACCTCCCTAAGGCAGCCTTTTGGACCACAACCTGTGATCCTCACAAAATTTCTCACACCCTTGAGTGCTTTCGTGTCACTTGGCCCTCTCTCTCAGTGAATGTATTCAATTGCTGACATGATGAAAGTCTGTCTCATTTGCTAGAGTGAAGGTTCTGGGAGCACAGAACTTTATCTCATTCACTACTTCATCCCTGACACTAAGGGTACACCTTACACGAAAGAGAGTACTTGGAAATACATTAGTGGATCCTACTCTGGACACTTCGTTGATATCCCTGTAGGGTGCGGTTCTTTTGAAAATTTCTTCTCATCAGTCATTAGCCTCCATGCTTTACCTTCCTCTCCCCCCCCCCTCTACTCTCAGGATGTCCTGTTTTGATGTATGGGAAGGAGCTGAGGGGCCCCTAGTCAAATGGGCTGTGCTTCTGCATTAACAGTCTGTGAGCAGGGCTGGGCTGACATCCAGTGAGAAGCCCACTGGGAAGGCGAGTGAGTCCTGGTGCTTGGGGGTGGGAGGGAGGATGGGCCTTCTTTTGCACCTAACCTACTCGTCTTGGTAGGCTATTAGAACTGGAAGTTCTTAGGTTTCACAGTGGTTTTGAGGCATCAGTAAATGCTCGTTTTTGTATGCCAATGGGTTGTAAGGAACTGGAAGTGAATATGTAAAGTTAGTGGAGGAGTGGGAGGCAAAGAGAAGGCCTGACATGGTTTGGTAGCCAGCCTGGGAGGATTTCTGCAGAAACTTCTCCTGACGAGGAGATGTCTGAGAGACTGAGTAAATAGCTTTGTGTTCTGGCAGTGACATCTTCATGTATAACCTTTTAGGCACCAAATGTCATGTGCTCCCTTTAGGAAGGAAGTGAAAAGGCCTTTGTTTCAGTTAATGTTATATCCATTGAGTTCAGTTTGAGCATCCTACTCCTTGTCATATGACCCAAGGTCAAGGTCATCCATCTAGTTCATCTCTACTTTATACAAAATGGGAGCACACAGAACATCCCCAAGAAAGGACCTGGGGCCCTGCATGTTGGTGGTGTAACTCTAGGCACTCTCATTCCTTCACCCATCAGCTTAGAAGCTTTGTGTCTCTTTGCATAAAATGGGATTAATTATAGTAAGTACAGTGGGTGATGGTAAGGATCAAAGCCACCATCACAAGGAACTTTTAAGGTGCCACAGAGGAGAAATAATCATTTCTCTTTTTCACTAGGGTTCAGTTACAATTTCTGTTAGGCAATTGGTTCTAATTTCTGCTAAACGAATGATCTTTCCCAGGTAAAGATACTTTAAGACAGGGCCTCCGTGGCACTCATGAGGCAGTAGTTTCCTTTTCATCAGTGAGAAAGGTGCTACAGAAGACATATGGGCAAACAGGCTGTCCTGGGAGCTCCTGAACTCCATCGAAGCTACCCCCCAAGAGGAGTATGCATGAGGTTTGCCTTAAGGGAGGGCAATAGTCCTCAAGGATGCTGCCTGCATGGCAGCATTCTTCCCTTGAGGCAACCATTGGAAATCAGAAGCCAAACTTCTGACTTTTTTTTTTTAGATACAAAAGTCTAAAGGAATTCAGGCTGGAGAGACTGTCAATACCTCATTTTGGAGATCAAGTACTGAGATTCAGTGTTCTGGTCTGCCATCTTTATATTTGGTGGCCATTTTCTTCTCCACTGGCAATCAGTACTCAAAATTGTTTCCTCCTCTATGACCTTCCTCTCTATCCACTGTGCCTCACTGCATTCACTGATCAGTGGACAATGGACACCTCTCTAGTGTTCAGAAATCCAGTGGACATAGTCGGTTCATACCCTGGAACCCATGGGATTGAGTTTTCATCTTCTGCTCTAACAAGGGAGGACGAGTATTTATTTCATGTATCTTTAAACTGCTGGGAGAAACATAAACATTTAAGAGAACACTCATAATGGTTCATGCTTCTCTACCAGGAAAAGGGGAAGGAAAAGGAGCTAGGGACTAGGAAGGAGAGTGGGGTGGGGGGAGGGAAGGGAAAAGAAACACTACTTACGCCTTTTGCAGCCGCATTTTTTAATTCTTTTGGGATCTGTGATGTCATCGTGACAGGCCTTGCAGTAAAAATATGCCCTGGAGAAAGAGAATGGAAAAACTGACACATTCCATAATCTGCCCAAATGAAATGAGTACCACATTTCCTCCACCGTGGTGCCAAATTAATGAAACATGCCAGCACTAATTTCCTTTAATCTTTTGAAAAGTTTAGACATTTGCAGACGGAAATGTTTGTTGCAAGAACCATTTATTTCAAACAGGATTCTGTGATTTTGAGTTAGTGCTTCTTTTCATAAACTTCCATTAGGAAGGAAAAAAACAATAAAATAAAAACCAGGAAGAAAGGTTGCTGATATGAATTGCTGTGTTTGCTCCCTCGATTGTTGCTGTTGAGAACAGTGATTAATGCTGGACTTTGGAACACAGGGCCTGGAGCCTTTGTGGGAGGGGAGAGAGGGTTCAATGTAACCCTGAAATCCCCACAGTCCATTCAAATATATATGAGAAGCATTAGCAGTATGATAGGCCTAGGTCAAATACAAATAGTAACCTGGTCACTTTGATAGCATCTTTTTGTTAGTCAGGATAAGGGAGGGTTGAGAAGGAGGAAGGAGAGGAAGCCACAGATACAGTGGCTCCAGTGGTCCTTCTGGTGACTCATAACCCCTTTCATTACAAAGCTGGTCGACTCGTTTCTGTTACATTGACCCCTTAAGCACAGGTAATCAAGAAAGCTTTTCATCTATATCACTGTGGAGTTGGTTATTGGATTGGGGTGAGCAGAGGAATGGGGCAGGCCTAGGATAAGCAAGCAACAATGGGGGAATCCCCTTATCTGACTTAATTGTCAATACTAGATTACAAAGTACATCAGATGCTTAGGTCATTGAAAGATAGGGCGCTGGAGGCTCACATCTGTATGTTAGCTACTCAGGAGGCTGAGATCTGGAGGATCCAAAGTGCACCTTGGGAAGAAAAGTCCTCAAGGGTACATCTCCAAAAGAAGTGTAGGACAGCGAAGATGAGTAAATGCAAGGTCTTGAGTTCAAACAAAACAACAGCAATGAGGTAAAATGATGTCATCTGAGTGCCATTTAAAATCAGTACAGCCTGGCATATCTGTTCCTTTCAGTGTTGATGGTCCTCAAGTTAGGATTTATGAGAGTGTATCTAAACCATTCAGGGGCTCATTTTCAGTACGGGATTGAATAAATCACACAATATAGTCAACCTGTTTAATATAAAAATGGAATTGTGTTACATGATTTTGTTCTATTAGTGTTCGAAGGTGAGGCTGAGCTGAGCTAAGCTATGATGTATGGTAGATTTGTTGTTTTAAACATATATTTTTGGTGCTAGTCTTTGGGCTTGAACTTATTAGGGTGCTGGTCCCTGAATTTTTTTATTGCTCAAAGCTAGTGCTCTACCATTTGAACCACAGCTCCACTTCTAGCTTTCTTTTTTATTGGTGGTTACCTGGAGAAAAGAGTCTCATGGACTTTCCTGCCTAGGACTGGCTTCGAAACGTGGTCCTTAGATTTCAGCTTCCTGAGTAATTAGGATTACAGGTGTGTGCTGCCAGCACCTAATTTTAAATGCATTTTTGAATTCTGAGATTCTCAACTAATCACATTTTTAATGGAATTCAGTCCTATTATATGTAGACAGAGTATATTTACTGGAGAGATGATAAAATTCATTGGAACAATCTCATAAACTTCTGGATCCAGGAACTAGCAAAAATCCCTGGCTTAGCACCTTTACTACTCCCAATGTTAAATTGAATGCCAAGGGTAAAAACGGTCATTTCTTGACTGAGGCAAAAGTAATAAACACAATTCTTGACCCTTTGATTGCTAAGTTTTTTCTTAAGATTTTCACAAGACTTGCAATTCTGGTTGGTCCTGATTGGCTTTTGGATCTGGAAGGGAGTGTGGCTATATGGAAGCCAAATCTCTGTTCCCATGAGTAAATTGAGGAGGTTATCATGACCTGTTTTGCTAGGCTATGACTCAGCTAGCTCAGGAATTCTCCATCCAAGTTCACCGTTCTTTATACTCAAGCAGCTTTCTATCATTTCTTTATACGCCAGTTTTCACCTAATTTGCAAAAAAAAATAAAAAAAAGTAAAGACCATGTCTGTTTGCCCTGTGTCGCACTGTGGTTAAGATCCAATGGGTAGAGATCTGCCTTGACAAGCAAAGCAAGACAGGTAAGAAAGAAAGCATGCAAGTTGAAACAAGTAATTTCATATCCACTTTGTCCATTTTCTGTCCTGTGTGATGTTCTTGTAATTCGTAAAAATAGCAACAATAACACTAGCTAATCCTTGTAGAGGGTGCACCATAGGCCAGGGACTATTCAAGACATTTTCTAAGCATTACCATATTTAATCTTCAAACAACACTTTGAGTGGGTACAACAGTTACTTTATAGGTAAGGAAATTGAATCCTGGAAAGGTTTAAATGGCCTGCCTCAGCCCACAAGGCTTCGAGTGGCAAAGCCAGGCCTCAAACCCATGAGTCCAAGATTTTAAATATACTTCTACTGAAGAGATGATGAGTTGGAATGGATAAAAGCCAGATTCTTTTTGAAACGTTTCTTTTATTGTTATTTTTCTTTCTTTTGCCAGTTCTCAACTCAGGGCCTGGGTACTTTCCCTGAGCTTTCTCAAGGCTAGCACTCTACCATTTGAACCACAGCACCACTTTTGCCCTTTTTCTGTGTATGTGGTACTAAGGAATGAAATCTAGATACTCATGCATGTTAGGCAAGCGCTCTACCACTAGGCCACACTACTGGCCCTACAACTTTCAATTTTAACTGACAAAATTATAGATACTTTGGGATTTGTGTCATGATATTTTGAAATATGTTTATATTACAGAATGGCTAAAGCAAGTGAATTGATACATATTACTTCACATACTTGTCATGTTTTTGTAGTGACATTCCTTGGTTAGTCCCCTTTCAGCAATTTTCAAGAATTCAATCCATGCTTATAAACTATGGTCACAATGCTATACAATAGATCTCCTGAATTGGTTTCTACCATTTAATGGGATTTTTTTTTTATTTAACAGTTGTTGATAGAAATTATTCAACCTTGTAATAGCTATACCCATTAGTGTGGGGTTTTTTTTTTTTTTTGCCAGTCCTGGGCTTGTGCTCAGGGCTTGAGCACTGTCCTTGGACTTTCTCAAGGCTAGCACTCTACCACTTGAGCCTCAGCACCACTTCTAGCTTTTTGCTATGTATGTGGGGTACCAAGGAATCAAACCCGGGTCTTCGTGCATGCTAGGCAAGCACTCTACCACTAGGCCAAACTCCCAGCCCCCTAATGGGATTTTTATATGCCTTGACCATCACTTCCTCAATTTCCCCAAATGACCCCTAGTAACCACTACTCTACATCCTGCTTCCATGGGCTTGAAATTTTTAGATTCCACCTATTAGTAACATCATGTGGTGTTTGAATTTCTGTGCCTGGCTTCTTTTTTTTTTTTTTTTTTGCCAGTCCTGGGCTTGAGCTCAGGGCCTGAGCACTGTCCCTGGACTTTTTCAAGTCTAGAGCTCTACCACTTGAGCGTCAGCACCATTTCTGGCCTTTTTTTTTTTTCTATGTATGTGGTACCAAGGAATCAAACCCTGGTCTTCGCGCATGCTAGGCAAGCACTCTACCACTAGGTCAAACTCTCGGCCCCTGCTTCTTTTATTTAGCATAATCTCTTCAAGAGTCATATAAATAAGTTTATGAGTTACCTATGTGCAGGCAAAACAGTCTCCAAACCCTTAAAAACAGCTTAAACGTTTGATGGCCTCCCCTCTAACAAATTCAGAGTGTTAGGAACCAGCTACTTTCTGATCTCATCTCTTAAGAACCCTTCCCTCCTCCACTCTACCAACCATACTTTATGTGGTGAGGTTTCTTCTCACCTATGCCCTCTTCCTGGTTGATCTTCGCTTGATAGATTATTTTCCTTCATTTCTATCAGTGCTCCATTCTCTTATACCCAATGTAAATCATGCATTGTTTCACTATGAATTGAAAAAGTCAACAGCCTTTAATTCACTCCACTCGAGAAGGTGAGCCTCTAAAAGTTCTTGGTGCCTAGTAAGTAGGATGCTTCCAGAGCATGAGCAGACTTGTGGACATTTGATGAATGAATGCATCAACGACTGTACAACTGAGTATGGGTATGCTTTTCCACATAAGGTGGGCAAATTTTTCAGGAGAAAACAGTCTTAAAGATTTTTTTTGTATATAAAAGCTGGTTACTTTCCAATGTGGTAACGAATTTTTTTTAAAAAAATGTAACTCAAACAAAAAATGTTGTCTTCAAGCCAAATAGAGTCATTGTGCCACTGCATTATGTTTTTACGTTATTAAAAATGAAAAGCATTTTGCCTGGCACTGAAAGGGTTCATGAGCCTATTTCTAAAGCCCTGCATCTGGAAGTTTCTAGGAGCTAGAATTCATTAACTTCTTTTTGTTGCTTTTGCTTTTGCTGTTGTTGTTACTATGTTTTAGTACTAGATCATCATAATCGACTTTCTCATTTGTACAAAACTTGTTTAGTTTCATTCAGAACTCCAATGTCCTCCCCATGGGTTTCTCCATCTTCAATTATTTGAAATCCCCTCACTGATAGCATTTGCTCTGACACATCCCACACCATGGAAAATTACAGGCTGGAGCTGGAGCTGATTGTGTCAGCTTGTATTTGTGAATACCATAAAGCACTGAAATGAGACATGCTGCACACTCTAATAGAGGAGGTAATTTGTTCTTTGGACTGCCTGGTATTTGTGACATTCATTAGTGAGAGATGAAAATAAGAAATAGAATTACGCGAGTACAAATATCACTCCCTATTTGCTTTCTGGGAGATGCACATGCCGAATGGTGCTGCTGGGCTCTCAGCCTCCCTTGCTGGGAGCAGAGATGCTCTGTTGGTTAATTGCTGGTAATAGAGCTTGAATTCAGGGCCTACCACACTTGCATAGCTTTTTTTTGCTTAAGGCTGGTACTTTACCACTTGAGTCATACCTACACTTCTGGCTTTTTGCTGGGTAATTGGAGGTTAGAGTGTCTTGGATTTGTCTGCTTAAACTAGCTTTGAACCATGATCCTCAGGTCTCAGCCTCCTGAGTAGCTAAGATTATATGTCTGAGCTATTAGCACCTGACTGCTTGGAGCTTTTGTGTCCTATTCGGAATAAGAACGTGATCTTCTCCTCCTGAAGATCTGAGGATAGGAAGAGTTGACCTCACTCACCCTCAATTCCTTTTCACATGATGTTTGGTCTTGGGGTACACTTGAAGACCCATGAAGTTCCATGAACTAGGTAGGGGAGTATTTCTCTCCCACAGATGAATAATTGAAATCTTTTTTCCAATGTGTGGGACTAAATTTAAGTTATTAGAGAGCTCATTTTTCTTCAAATGGTATGTCACTCTACCTTATATACTCATTTTCCTGAAAGTTTTTGCAACTAATATGCTTTGGTCAACATAGTGGAAAGGGGAAAATAGTCCTAAGAATTGATTGTCAAATATCATCTTCTGTGCTCAGCATGTCAGATTCATGTCCCTTATTAAGTGTACAGGCTCTGGAACTGGATCTCCTGGGTTTAAATTCCCACTTAATTACTCTCTTATAGTATGATTTGGGCTGTGTTGTTGAAGAAATTGTGTCTCTAGTTCCTCATATGGAAACTAGGAACGAGTAATGCTCACCTTCTCAGAAGGTCATACGTGAGTCTCTGAATAGGAAGACTCTCATCAGTACCAAGAGAATGCCCAGTGGGCCCTGCACATGGGTGTGTGCACGTCACCACATGTGGTAGAAAGGAAAAGAAAGATCAGTTTTGTTCCAGGCTCTGCCACTGTCTCATAGGCTGTGTGGTCTGTGGACAAGCCATTTATCTCAGTGTTACTGATGAGGAAGCAACGTATTGAATGTGTAACAAGACTTACCTTCCAAGGTTATTTTGAGGAACAGAAATAGACAATGTTAACATACCTAGCACAGACCTGCCTTGGAGCAGGAACTGGTTAAATGAAGCCCAAAAGGGGCTTTCATAAACAAGTACAGATATCAAACTATCAATAATTGACTTAAACTATGTAATATTGTATTGAGTGATCTGTCTGGTTATTTCCATCCTATTTTCTATTAGAAAATGTACCAAGTAGAAAAAAAATGGAATGAATTATAACAATATTCTAAGTAGCTATGCAAAACCCTATGAGCCTCAAAAAAGGAATAAGGCATTACTAATCAAGTCATGAAACGAGGAGGTCAATGAAGTTCCTGTGCTGTATCTGTCAAGGCCTTTTACAATTGAAGCTGACAACTTCAGTCCCTCAATAGGAAAATCACAAATAGGAACACAAGTAATTTAATGTTTCATCTAAAATTAAACCCAATTGCCTTTTGCACCTACCACAGAGAACTGGTGATTCTCAAGGCTATTTGTCCCTGGATAAGGAGTCAGCACATAATAGGTATCTGAGCCTCATAGATAAAGGAAAGGTAGGCTTCCCAGTTGTAAATGTTACTTTTCTGCTCTGAAAACAAAGAATCACCTATGTGAAAATACAGAGATCTTTGCAAGTGCAATCTCTTTCCTAAAACTTTGTACACATGGGAATGTACAGAGGCTGGGGTTAATCCCTGTGTGTATGAAAGCATGTCTACCTCAGTAGATCAGATTGTCTGCCTTTGAGTCAGAAAAGAAGACAGATGAAAATTAAACTCTTACCTTTTAACTTCTTTGGCATCACTTGCGATGAAAAATCCTAAAGTACCTTCTTGGATCTTAAGGTGGTTTCCAGGATTAATTAATATACTGCTCAGTGAAAAAAGAACAAAAAAAAACAAATAAAGAAGACACACATGTGAGCTCATGTTTTGAATAAAACTATGAAGGCAGCACTATACTGCTGTTGTTTTTATAGGGGCCCCAGTAGCCTAATGCTTTCCCCAAAGATTTTTCTCTAGAGACTGATGTGCACTGCCCCACACAGTTTGATTGTGCCATTAGGAAGTTTTCCTGGTTAATTTTCATACTGGCATACTTCTGGTTGAGGAACTCAAAGCAGATCTTGGTTTGCATAATCAAACAGTCTAGCTTCCATGGGAGGCACTTGACTTGGAGCAGATTTCCTCATGATGTGTTCTTTTTGAAACTGATTTAGATGGGCAGCGTTAAAATATTACTGCTCTAAGGAAGCTCTAATGACACCAATTTTCCATTAAATGATCGAGTATTAATGGGACCCCTATATGTATTTGGAAAAATACATGTATACATAGGAAATGTTGCTGTGGGGAATGGTACAAAACACCCATAATCAATGTAAAAGCCAATTGAACACATTTGGAACTTGGGTAAGGACATGGAAGTAGATTTCTAAGTGGAGTCCATGTAGGGAAGAATGGGATACATACAAACAGTGAAAAAGAATGTCAGCACTTAGCTATACTTAAATATTTCCTGTCTGCTGTTTGTAAAAACATTTGATGTACTTGAAGAAGATGTATGGCTAACATGTCCTAACTGGAGTACACTATTGTTAAAGCCCAAATGAAAATGATCACTGAAATAACTTTTGCCCTACAGAAAAGTATATATTTATAATATACACTGTCCTATTTCCAAGCATTCTAAATAGATTAGCTGACAAAGTTGTTTTTGTATTGACAGTACAGATAAATGCATCACAATCTAATAAGGGATGAAACAAACAAGTTTCATTTTCTGCAGATCAAAAACAAAATCCAGGGCTGTCTTACTCAGAGAGGGAGGTGAGGCTTTGGATTTAATGGTTGCAAAATGTTAGGACTGGAAACCAAGCAAGAGAAAACAAAAGTTTGCTTTGATCTGAAAAGCTAGTGATTAAGGTAACAGCTATTTGGAATTAAGCTGAAGGAAGTCCTTGGCTGGCCAAAGCAATCAAAATGGAACATTGCAATTAACATGTAATCTTTTTCTGTTGGTAAAACCATTCCCAAAAAGTGTTGCTACCATCAAAGTGATATGTATCTGTAGCAATATAGAAAGGACTCAGGTGAACTTTTGTTCTGTTGGGAGAGCTATGAGCAGATCATAACTGCAAAAAATAATTGTTAGTGGTTACAAGAATATCCACCATTTCTTGCAACATGGCCCAACAAAAGAAAACCTACTTTGTCTTGCTGCTCTTATTAACAGTAAAGTATAGTAAGAGTCTGAAGATTTGACGGTTCTGCCTCAGAATCAGAGGCAATAATGAGATTTCTTCTGAGTGAGGAAGTGACAGAATATCTTCATAGCATAGTTTACAACTGACAGTAGTTTTATCCAGTCTCATCTTAATTACCCCTCTGCCAACTTCCATGTTGCTATCACAAAGCCCTCTGATTTACTGAAGAGAACTGGCCAGAATGTTTATGGCTTAGACTTCTCTCAAAGTTAATCAAGTACAACTTTTTAGAATAGCATAGTTCTGGATTTTACATGCTTCCTTGTTTTTTGTTTAAATCTCTTTTCCTGTAAGGTATCTTTTCAAAAAAAAATGTGTCCTGACTGTACATTTTGGGTCCAAATACCAGCGATTCTATCAACTAGTGAAATTTGGGAAATCACTAAACCTTCTCTGGAACTTAATTGTTTTCCTCTAAAAGAGAGGCTACATGGTAAATGATAGCAGCTGCCTTTCTTCAGTGGATTAAAGGAGATCAAATATAAGAATGGCTTCATTACTGTTATTTTTATTCTTACACAAAATGCTCAGGTAAATTTTGTTTTCTACAAAGAGATGAGCAGTGATCTATGGAATGTATCTAGTGCTCTTTATCAAAATACCTTACCCAAAATGAGATGATATCATAGATTAAAGTATACTACAGAATATTACATAAGGATGCTCACAAAATATTCTGTTGGAACCTTAATAGTTAGTTCAATGGCAGGCCCTAGTGGCTCATACATGGAATCCTAGCAAGTCAAGACACTGTGACCTGATCATGGTTCAAAACCAGCCTGGGTAGCAGAGTCTATGAGACTTTATCTCCAAAAAGACAGATGGAAGGGGGGAGGGGGCTGTGGCTCATGTTGTGCCTTAAACACAACAGTTCAGGGACAACACTCAGGCCCCAAGTTCAAGCCCTGGGTACTTCAGGGGGAAAAAAAAGAAGCTTAAAACCTATAAGTGTTATCTCAACTTTACAATGCCAAGCTCCAAATTTCACTGGAGGCCAATTCTTGTTCCATGAAGATGCTTCTGTGTTCTCTTGGATAGGCTGGAAGGCTTAGTTAATTTCTGTGTAAGGAGTGAAGCTGTGCTACTTCCAGATAACAAGAAAGCCATTTTCTGGATGGAATTCAGAAGAATGGTTCTAGTCCTCAATAAAAGAAAAATAAAAAGATGACTAGATGCATGAAGATTCTCCCTGTGTGGGACTGGACTCCCATGGTGAAGGGTCTAATGACAAAGTGAATGTCTGATTGCAGAGGCTTGTAGCACGCTGCATTCCCCCAGGTGGATTGGTGGACCTCAGATCCTTTGAAAAAATACACTACTGGTTTTGATACTTCAAACCCTAAGTCTACTGTCCATATCCCAAATCTAAAAAGTGTAAAATGATAATTCTCCTCTTCCTGAAAATATAAAACATTAAGAAGAACTCCTACCCCTTCCCCAATCTCTTTTTTTCCTCCTGGAAAATGCCTACTACTCATAAAACTTGTTATGGAATTTCTAATGGAAAACACATAAATTTTTCCCCAAAGATCTCTGATCTTTTTAGGAGAATATGAAATGTCATGTTTGTTTGGGTCTCACGACTGCCAGAAATCCTTCTCCCTGTATGCCCCTTTAAATCAGGCCTCTGGCTCCAGCTTAGTCTAACTCACTAGCTTAACAGAAATAAACTTTAAAATGTGTCATGTGAGGAAGCAGGAAAATCTCTCTAAAAGAAAGCCCATATATCCATTAGCAGAATTCCAATAAGGACATCTTCTTGGCAGGGGTGGACATTCCCTCATTTCAAGGAACATATAAATCATTCCCTTCTTTCCCTATGACCTTGCTGGTTTCTACTGAAGACACTGACAGACAACTGAGTGCACAGGGCTGGTGTAGTCAGTCCCTTCTCCAACTTCTTACTGTCTCCTTTTTTCTCAGTCTTGGGCTAGTAAATTTATTCTGTGTTTACCCACTATACAGAGGAAGCGTGTTTTCTGTAAGAAACCGCTAAAAATAGAGGAGTTTCAAAAACAGGCAATCAGGTTTTTCATAGCAGCAAGTAATAGAGCCTAATATACAACAAAGTGCTTCTCAGCATATTGTTGAATGAATGAAGGGGAAAAAAACCTTGTCATTCATCTCTGTTCTAACACTTTTCTTCTCTAATAAGAGCAGTGTCTCTGTTCTTTCAAAAACTAAGCTGCCACTCTCATCTGTCACGGTGACCCATATCCTTGTAGGAGATTCACCACTGAGCTTATAGTATCCCAGAGGCATTCAATATGAATATGAAAATATGCCAATATATAAAGTGACCCACTTGGGAAGCTAAAACAATTGATTTCAGTACTCAAAGCAAGTCACTTAGGGCTGAGATACAGGTCCTTAAGAATGGAAAGCATCCACATGGAAAGAAGTAGCATCTCCGTGCAATGGGAAGACACCTGTCCAGGGACCTTTGAGAGATAGTAAGCTCTGTGGCAATTCATTGGGCATCTCTTGCTGAATTTGTGGCCACTTGGAAGACCAGGACTTGGGTAGGGAAGATTATTTCCCCTTTCCTAACACTTAAGTATCACAACTAGCAAATAACTAATGATCTCTTTTTCAATCATCACTAATCTTACTCATCAGCTGCTGTGTGTTACAACCAGTGACTGGTAATCCAACAGAACCAGATATTAAAGGATAAACCAGGAATTAAAGGATATTGTATAAAAGATATTGTATTAAAGTTCCATCACTATGGCTAAATATGGTAGTCCTGTACTTTTCTCCAACATCCCTCTATTTTGGATAGGCATTGTGTACCATTTCCCAAGCAAACGAGAAAATAACATAACTCATGTGAGGGTACAGTTTATAGTAAATAACATGGTAATTACATTTATGTCTAGCAAGCTACTGGGACTTCATTATCTATAACAAGCAAATAATAATTATTGAGAACTTCAGTTCATGTTATGCCCAGATGAAACTGTTCCTATACAATCATTTCTAGCTAGAACTACAATTGTGTCCCGCTCAGAGGTACAACTGCATTGTACTTGGTTGTGTTAGGATACAGAGGATACCTCCCTCCACCATGCCAATCTCAAACCTTGCCACCCTTCTGGAACTTTTCATTTGGGCTTTCAATATGTGCTGCTGGAGTCTCATGCAGCTAGATGAACACTTGTACTGTAAATTATGTGCAAGAGACATAGTTGTTGCATTCCATGCTTCAATAGATTTAAGTCCAGTCCACTTACACAGACACAACAAAATAAAGGTTGCTCCCAGTTGATTGGATGCAAATGGCCACCACTGTGGTCAACCAATGATATCGGCAATGACTTATGGAACCAGAATCAATGTCAATAATTTTCAAAGTGGAATTGAAAAGCCCATTTTGCACATGGTAAAAAAAAATAACCATATAGGGCAGGGCAGAAATAACTTATCTAGGAAGGAGGATGCTGGGTAATTGATCCTGGGAGCAAGCCATGTCGCTTTGTAGAGAGTACACTTTAGAACAAGTCATGCCTATACCACAACATGCCTTCACCACAAGGTCAAAGGACTCCAGGGCCAAAGGCCAACAGCAGAGGTGCAATCACTGTGGACCTTTGAAGATTCAGTGTTGCAGTAACTTCTTGCAGTTGGATCATATCAATAATACCAAACTGTCAGGAAGCCACCTCTATTTATACATGTCTAGTCAAAGAGTCACAGAAGAACTGACTTTGGGAAGAGTTCACACAAACACAAACACACACACACAAATACAAACATATAACGATGACTATAATCACACAGCAAAGGAACTCTTAAAAAGATGAACACATTGGCATCTCAATAATCTGTTTTCAATAATACTGTCTTAGAGAACACATTATTGAAAAAAATTAACTATTCTGGGAATTTTAACCCAGAAAGCCACCTTTAGGGGGAAAATGCCATTGATAATGATGTAGTCATGCTTCATGCAACATAAAACAGCATTGAAACAGGGTGAAATCACGTGATGAAAGTAGAGATACTTTATATTCAGAAAGATGTCCAAACACACTAGAGGAAAAAGCCATGAGTTCATCCCAATAAACAGTACTCATTCAGCAAGAGAGTGTGATCATTTAGCAATTCAACAGCAGCATTCTGAGCCCTTCCTGAGCACTCCCCGAGAAATTAAATATCCAACAGGAGATTGCCAAAAGAAGGACAAGGAGAAATAGATTTGAGTGTAAGAGCTTGGTCTCTGTTTGTGGCTAAAGAACAGAAACTTCTGGGAAGTCAACACAGGGAAGAATAGGTAACTGGGAATGTGGATATGGAATGCAGACAATATGGTACCCACATCTAGTGGACACCTAAACACAGCAGGACAAGACAGAAAACAGACACAAAGGGCTGGAAAGAAGCGTCCTCCTTTTCATCTTAAGCATTTGTTCCCATCATTGGTGCTTTGACTGAAAACAGGACTATGCCTTTTTCTTTCTTTCTTTCTTTTCTTTTCTTTCTTTCTTTCTTTTTTTTGTTTCCTGCGAAGAAGTTAGTGCATCATCTAAAAGAACCAACAAACCAAACAAGGACAGCAGTAAGCTACTTTCAATTTTTAGGTACAGTAGTTGGAGAAAGTTGTGTGTGTGTATATATGTGTGTGTGATATATATGTATATGTATCATATACATATATACTAGACAAGGAAATGAGATTATATATCGACATATATAATCTTTCTTCTTGAATTCTTGGCAAATAGTTAGTCCTGTGGTTAGGAGTGAAGACAGAGGGTGGAGGTTGGAAGGAAAGTTAACGGAGAGTGCATACCGCTTTCGGCTTCTGCAAAAACGACAAGAAAAGAATTTAAAAATCAAACACTTTGATAATAAATTGACTGACACCAGAAGAAAAGAAGGAATAAAACCTTTGTTTCAAACCATTGGAAGGATGCACATGAAAACAAGGTTTTTGTTGTTTGTTTTCCAGAAAAGCATGAAAACAGTATTATGGGGTGAAATTAACGACAGAGGAGGGAGTTAAACACAGGTTGAAGGTAAGGGGCTCGGAAGGAGAAGCAGGCTTCTCCAAATTTTAACACCTGGTCAGTTAAAAATGTCAGAGGAGAATGTATGGATACTTTATAAATTAAGGAAATTAAAATTGTTTTCTCAGAAAGGGTCAAAAATCATATTTTCTGGACCCAGATACGATATGGGTATGTCCTGTTTTCCTGAGGAGGGGATGTTCACATTTCCTTTTTCCACAAGCACCAATGTACTTATGTACCAACACCAAGCCGGAATGAGGACCAATGCAGCAATGGCACACAGAAAGTCTCAGCAAAGCCAAACATGTCCTTTCCATCCTTTTTTTCTGAAAAAAAAGCCCTAAAAATAGCCATATAAATATAAATATGGCTTTATAGGGCACTCAAGGTGGTCTTCAGGGAAAGTGCTGAATTCATTTTCTCAGAATGGTGACAGCAGATTCACATGAACCCATGAACTGCCTTTCCCTCTCTTTTCCTGTGACCCAAAGCTGGCTTAGTAGGGGACAGTTCATCGAGGTTCATGGTAGAAGTCTCTCCTGCCATGAAATTATTCACCAATGGTCACAAAGAACTAGCAACACCTACATCATGTTGTTGTTGAGATGCACAAATCAATTGTGCAGGCAGTTCTACAAAGATTGACTGACTTGGCAACACAAAGAATATCATTTGCAAAATCCTAGTCTACACAACTCCCCACTCCCACTGTATAAGTATAGTGAGGAGGGGCAAAAGAATGGCCAGCAGTAACCCCAGAACCTTTTTTGGCAAAGAGCAAATGGCCGAACTCACTCAAAGTTTTGCAAATAATATTCTTCACTTCACCAACACAGAGAAGAAAAAATGTATAGCTACGTATAGATTTGTTCACTGCTATGGCCATGTTCTACCTATGGCCACCAAATCTACCATTTTATCTTCCTTTTGGTGGATTTTGAATTTTCAGAAAGAAATAGCTCAGCCTGTGATCAGATTGGCTTCATGTGCAATCAGATCTGGCAGTGAAGTTAAGAGAAAGCATTGGAATGACTTGCGTCCCATTCAGTATTTTTGGTTTGTATCATACTCATAGACCATACACTGAGAAGTCTGGCTTTAGTGGGTCATTCATCCAGATAATGAAACCCCTTAAATGACAACAGCAGGGATCCTTGAGTCTTGCCCCAAGCTCTGCTCAGTTACAAAGGCATGAGGCATGGGCAATCCATACCCTGCACTTGTGCATCTATGGGAACAAATGATTTACTAAAGCAGAAACAGACACTTGGATATATCATTTCAGACAACAAAAGCCAGAGTATCTTTCAACCAGCTTTCTTCCAAAACCATTTATAAGATTTAGGGAGCAAGAATCATGTCTAGTTCATCTGTAATCCGCCCAGTGCCCCATCAACCACATGCTCTGTTAACATGACACGGTCCCCTTCCAACGAGGCCCAGTATTGACGGGGTGTTATCTATGACACACAGACCCCATCCCTCTTCAGGATGATTAGCACATAATTAAGTGTGAAATAAATAAATAAAGAGCACTCTGCTCTCCTGGCTAATTTACATGAAGCTTATATTCTGCCACCTGGATTTTGGCTGTATTGGGAAAAAGCACATATGGTACACAATAGGCTGTTTGTAATTTGGCTATGGAAAGGGCTGAGGGTTCTCTCATCATGGCTTTATCCCCAGGCCTGCTGTAACAGAAACTACTGTCCACTTGCATTTTTTGCCAACAGTAGTTCAAAGAAGGGGTTCAAGAACCTGGCTCTGAACTTTAAGTGTAACAAGCACAAGTTGGAACAACTGGGTGATTCGTTCTCTGGTTCTCCCCTTCCTCTGGGGAATTCCTTTCTTGATACCCAATAGGTCTGAAAATGCCAGGTTGGTCTGACATAGATGCCATGTGCCTTGAAATGTAGGGGCCAAGAAGTGCTGCAGCAGCTTCCAAGCAAATAACTCATGTGTGAGAAGGAGAAAGTGAACAACCATTCCCAAAATGCACTCACACCATAAATGCCAATGGGCCGCTGGGTCACAAACAGACTTACCGGCTCTCTCGGTTGGCGGACTTGTACTCAATGGCTATCATTAGGAGCTTTAGCTTCACAAAACACAGCCTGAAATGAAAAGGAGAAGTCTCCTAGTCAGTGCTTCTGGATAGCTGAGTCCCATAATGAACACCAATACAACCCGCCAGCCTCCTGACACAGTCATTATCCAGGGGAATCCTCCACCCACCACCCAGTGCCCAAGAGAAGAGGTACCAACGACACTTCCCCATTCCCCCATTAAACCTGATTTCTCCCATTGATAGGGTGCTGAGTGCACCATGTGAAAACAGAATCTCAGATGTCTAGACACAAACCCCGAGCAGGGATTGGCGTCGGGGGATTTACAGTGGGCCAGATTCATTAGTTACTTGGTCAGGTAGTAAAATGTTAACTACAGAGGGAGAGAGGGATTTGGAGCAGCTGGACCTGTTATTTGGATTCCATTTTCATTCTTTGTACAAATGGCTCATATTGTTGTTCCAAGCGGACTCCTGTGTGCTTAGAATGCTGGTAATAAGACCTAGCCTCTAAGTGCCCAGCATGAAACTAGAGCTCTGCCACTTCTGGCTCTACCCAAGCTGTCTCACCTTGTCTTCCCAGGGCTCCACTGTGCAGACCAAGACTGCCTCGGTTCTGCCTCCTTACCTTCACTCTGTGTGCCACTTGCCTCAGCCCCAATGTCCCCTCCTCTCCTCCTGACCCCCCAGGCATGGGTCCATCTAAGCTTCCATACAGTAGGTCTTCTCCAACTACCACTTATTTCTGATTCTTTTTTTACTTTTCAGAACTCTAGCACTCTGGCTGCAGCTGAAACACATAGCTGATTTTCCACTGGCCATTTTGAATATCACCTCATGTCATATGGCACCAGATATCACCTAAACATTGCCTTGTCATTAGGCACAGTGGATTGCACCCTACTGTTTTCAAATGTCTGGGCTTTTCCTCCTGAACCAGTGCAACTTCTTGAAGAGTTTTGGAATTTATGCAATTCCTCCTAGTACATAGTGAATGGATCCCTCAATACACAGAAGCTCAGGACACAAATGATTATCACTCAATGTGTTTCATGTCTGAGCAAACAGGAAAAGTTGCCATAAAGTACCTGTGCATAAAGATGTTCAGAGTTGTGTTATTTATACAGAGTGCACAAAGATAAAGCAACCTCAGTGTCCATCTAAGACACTGGATTAGCAGAGGAGGGGCAATATAGTGTCAGGCAACACTCAAATGACTTTTTGAAGAACATATCTAGATATAAGATTGGTTCATTGGTAGATTGAAAAATTTGCTAATGGTTATTTGGTTCCAGCCTGGTAAAGAGATAAGAACTGAGTTGAAAGGCAGGGGTGTTCTGATGGCTTCCCCAACAATTTTCTTGAAGGAAATATTACTCTGGTTATTCAGACTTCTGTTGATATCTCTGTTTTACAGATAGTAAAAGTGAGGATCCTAAAAACAATGTAATTCGTATTAGTTCTCTTGCTGGCAAGCTATACAAGAGCCACAACTCCTGTGAAGCTTAGTTTGCATTGGGAGAGATAGGTAGTGAAGCATACTCGTGAATAGACAATACATTTCTAGATAACAAGACCTACATAATAACAAGAAACACACAATCATTAAAAAAGAACAAGAAACCAAAACTCATTAAACAGACCATCATTTAAAAAAAAATAATCATATGGGTATGAAGAGTAGCTGGCCTCTGGTGGCCATCTATGATGGCTGGTCCAGGAGCCTATTCTGTGAGGATGCATAAAGCACTGGAGAAGGACGAGCAAGCAGCCAGTGAGAAGATATGGGGAAAGAGTTCTCTAGAGAGCAGACAGAGCTAATGCAAAGGCCTTGAGGCAGGACACAGCTCTGAGTATTTGAGAAGCAAGAGTAAAGCCTGCAAAGCTGAAGCTGAGTGAGCAAAATCCATAGTTCAGAAGATCCGAGAGTAGAAGTACAAGAAGCAAGGTCATAGCACAGGACTTTGTTTGCCACAAACAAAGGGTTTGCAGCTTTTCCCAAGTGCCTGAAAAAGACCTATGCTTGGTATAAAATGAAGAAGTGTCATCAGAGAGGCTAGACATGCGATTGGTGACTTGCAAGAAAGATGCTGAGAGAGGCCTCTGCCTCTGGCACATGGAGTGAGGTCAATTGCTCCTTCCTATATTCAAGGTCATGATTTCCTGGCCTTGCATTCAGCAGCCAGCCAGATTTCAAAGGAGCACTTCCATACCGGCATATTGGGGCTTTCCCCGTGATTTGTAGGTTTTCTGATTCCAGCCAGCAGACTCTAATGACCTGGGCTTTGTGCTAATTATGCAACTCGATGTAACACCAATACACACATCCAACAACATGGGGAAATGCCCTTCTTATTTTATGTCCCCTAGAGCTCCACTCACATGCTCCCTATGTGGGGCTTGTTCCTTCTGGAGCCCAATTTGTTTTTAAAACCATGTAGCTTATGTGATGTTCACTGGGCCAAACGACTAGATTAGGTAACCACTATCTAATGTAAATAGTAGTCATATGCCAAAAAATCAAGGTGAAATTGGACCTGAGCATAGCATTGTTCATGCAGAAGCGAATCTATTGATATCTTATGAGCAACAACCATTCCAGTTTGGGATTCTAATAGTTCATGGAATCAATGATCTTTATTGCTCTCATGGACCAAGTCCATAAAAAGGAAGAATGGTTCATAGTCACGGCAAATTATTTCTTCGTGACAACTACCATGCCATTTTCCAACTAGATAGAAAAGAGGAGGAGCTTCCTGATGTAGAAGACAACAAAATCCACCCAGCCTGGTACACGTTCCTTAGTCTTACTGATGATGAACCAGCAGATCTCTGAGTCTCTTCTGGCTTTAAAATGATAGCTTCCTGACTTCCAGATCCTTACCAAAAGTGATGCTGCCATAGCCTAATAAGAAACTCTCTTCTTAAGAAGCCCCTTCACCCCCCAAAAGCTGTCACTCCCTAGTCACAGATGTGCGGGGAAAGGGACAGAAGGATATAAGCTGAATAAATATATGCAAATGGGGCCATTCAATACATTTGCAGACTTGCACCGTACAAACTGGTCCTATTCTTCTTACACAAGAGTGGAAAAAAATGGAAAAAGAAAAAAAAAAAGATGAGCCCTGTGTGGTAGTCCATGCTTATAATCCTAGATACTCAGGAGGCTGAGATCTAAGGCTCAAGGTTCAAAGCCAGCCAGAGCACAAAAGGACCTGAAACCTTTATCTCCAGTTAACCTCTAGAAAACAGGAAGTGGGGCTTCAGCTCAAGGGCAGTAGCCTTGAGCCGAAGAGCTCAGGGACAGTACCCAGGCCCAAGGTCAAGTCCCATGACCCACAAAATAAATATATAAAAATAAAAGAAAGAAAGAAAAAAGAACAAGAAGATGAAGAAACTGGCTCAAGGTCAAATGGCTTTTGGATCAAATTTTAAGAAAAGAAAGAAGGGAAATAAAAATAAGATCTTGATGAAGTGTGCTGTGCAGGTGTGTCTCACAGGAGCAGGTAAATGGAGTGAAGTTCACCAGGCCAACACTACTTGGACAGCACACCATTTTTAAAACTCTGGTTCACCCCTAGACCCTTAGCTACTCAGAAGGAAGAGCCCTGAGGATAGCACTTTGAAGTCTGCCTGGAAGCAAAGTCTGTGAGGTGCTTATCTTCAATTCACCAGCAAAAAGCTGGAAGCAGAACTGTGACTCAAGCAGTAGAGCACCAGCCTTGTGGGGTGGGGGAAATATAAACAAGAACACAAGGCTCTCAGATGAAACTCCAATTTACACACAGCACACACACACACACACACACACACACACACACACACACACACACTGAAAAAGAGACAATAGGCGATTTTTAAAAATAAATCACGGCCACACTAGAATAGTGGTCCCTATGGTTGAAGTAACTGGAACCATGAAGCCTTTACCTTGCTAGAGGGGAAATATATTCTCCACAGTGTCACAGTCCCTACCATATTTTCTCAGTCTTCTCTCTTTGTTGTTAACTGTCTGAGCCCTACAGGAATGCATGTCTTTAATCTTTGATTCTGGATACTGGCAAACTACACTGAATGATAAGCAATGATATAGACTTGAAGCAGAAACATGGCTTCCCTCTGGAAGGAATTCTACCACAGGGAGTTGTCAGGGATATGTGTGGGCTTGCAGGTGTAGAGGAGATTTGAGCCTCTTGTGTGTGGGGGCCATAAAGGGGAGAGCAGACCAACACAAGGGGTCAAATAGGAAAGGTCAGACTTATGTGAGTAATAAGGGAAGCGGAGATAGTGATCCTGCTTACTCTCTAGATTATACTCTGCGTGCATGCTGTGCCTCACTAGTGTTTAGGATGTAAAAACTTTTAAGAAAAGTTCATTAAATAACTGGAATACCAGCAACACCGCCTGAATTTCTGGAGCAAAGAGAAAACAAGAGGGAAAACTGGGAAAGTTTGAGCAGAACACATGAAGTGAATATAGGATCCTGACACAAAATGCTTCTTACGGTGTAGTGTTTATTAGAAGCTAATGGATTATAGAGAGTAAGCTTGGAGCCGGTGACTCACACTTGTAATCCTAACTCCTCAGGAGGCTGAGATCTGAGGACAATTGTTTGAAGCCAGCCCAGACAGGAAAGGTCCAGGAGACTCTTCTCTCCAATTAATCACAGCAAAAGCTAGAGAGGTGCTGTGGCTCAACATGACAGAGCAGTAGCCTCGAACACAATGAAACGTTTAGGGACAGTGCCCAGGCTCTGAATTGAAGCCCCAGGACTGGCACCAAAAATAACAAATGAAAAAAGAAAGGAGACTACAAAGTGAAATAACAGTAGTAATTCACTGTGAGAACCTAGTTTCTGCCTCAGTCCATTATACATTATGAATTATGTCTGTATCTTAAGTCTAAGATTTTCTAGATCTCATGTTACAAAGGATACAAGCCTAAAATAGTGCAGTCAGACTCAGAATAGTTAAATGCTTACTTATACCATTTTGGGGAGTTGGGGGAGGGGGAATGGGTCATTCTTATGGTCATTCTTCCATCTGGATCTGGTTCATGAGATGTCAATGTACACAGGATTGGTGTGAGGTCAGGAAGGATGATCAGGGCCCAGCAAAGGAAAAAGCAAGAAGGTCTTCCAAATGTGATGAACAGAATGAAATGAGCCATAAGTTAGCAAGTTTAATTCTTGGTTGCTAAAGTAAAATATCCTAAGACATTGCCTTGGAAGAAGTTGTCGGTGAATGCAAACATAATTACAAGGGAAATCAAATAACTTCTTTCTTCAGAAAAAAAAAGTCACTTGTAACAAAAAGGTCTTAAACCAGCAATCTGCAATAAAACTGTTGTAATAACAAGATTAGATTGCTTTCCTGATAATTGTTAAGTAGAGGTCTACCAAATTTGACAGTGGCATTATACAAAGCCCTCTATTTCTTTTTGTTGTTGTTATTTCTGCTAGCTACATCTATTAACTATAGTAGTTCCAACCCAGATGTTCCTGAAACAAAGGCTCTTAAGAATCTGAGTCCAACTGTTTTTACCTACCCAGAGGGAAATAAATTGTTCTTGCCATTAAATCAGCCCCCCTTGAGTGGAAAGATTACTTGCTCGTGTGAATTAAGCATGAAAACCTGCCACAGACTTTGCACCATCTTCTGTGCCAAGGAAGTGTGTGCCAGTATGGATTTAGAGCTGTTCAAGATGACTCTTTCCACCAGGAAGGTGTCAGAGGAGAGAAGCAGCTCTACAATGCCCTCTGGCCCAGGCTCCTCTAGGAAGCACCTCCCCCTCTCCAGCCACTTAGAAGCCTTAGGAACTTTAGGCTGACTGAATGGTAAGAGTCAATATCATGTACACGTGATGTATTGGGAAAGCAGGCCTATCGCACCAAGTGGTTAAAATGGAACACCTTCATCTTCAAAGGCTTGGTTTTAAAATGATAACTTCTTGACATAAAATGTCTAGATACAAGACTTGTTTGGAAACTCTGTAAGACTCAGCACCAGGGAAAGAAGGAATTTAAAATGTTTACGGTGATGTTGTTAAACTTAGCCAGTCAGCCTTCCTTCCTCCCGCCTTCCTTTCCTTCTTCCCTTCCTCCTTCCCTTCCTCTCTCCCTCCTTCATTCCCTCCATCCCTCCCTTTTTCCTCCAAACTCACTCTCTCTATATATGTATATGTATATGTATATATTTTTTTTTCTTCTTTTCTTTCTTTTGGCATTGGTATTTGGGTTGAACTCAGGACCTGGCACTGCCCCTTAGCTTTTTCGTTCAAGGCTTAAACCATACCTCTGGTTTTTTGATGGTTAATTGGAAGTAAGAATCTCACAGTCTGTCCTTCCCGGGCTGCTTTTGAACTGAGGTCCTCACATTTCAGCTATCTAAGTGGCTAGGATTATAATTGTCAGCCACCAGTTCGCAGGCCCAGCTAAACTAGATTTCATAACAGCTTTGTTAATGGCAGAATGGAAGGGCTACCCTTAAATATATGCAACACATAACACACACACACACACACACACAGGCACGCACGCGCACGCACACACACACACACACACATACACCCCACTTGCACTCCATACCTAAAACATTTGAACTTTAAAAATTTGTATCTTTATAGCATAATTAGCATTTGCCAATAGTATGAGGAAGTGCATCTCATGGAATTTTACTATTATATCAATTAAAATATATAGTGTAAGGAAAGTCTGTGTTTGCATTGTATACCCAGCTCTCTAGTCAAGGACAGTTTCACCCAGTTCCAACTGTCCCTGGCCAGTGTATGGAGAATTTTAGATCTATCTCCGATTCTGTAGCCCATCATTAAGGATTTCAGTGGATTTTATGGTTGCTGGTCAAATGCTCAGACACAAAAAAAATTTCTGGTTCCCTTCATGCTCTGGGTTCCTATATTATAAAACATCCAAAAGAAATGGATTGGGCCAATGCTAGGAAAACACTTTAGAGAAAGATGAAGTTTAAGTTTTCTGTACACTTGTATTTGCATGGGTGCTCATTTCCTCAGCGTGGCTAAACTAATCTATTCTACAGCGGTTTGATCAGCCGCGTTTCTTCTTCCTCCAGATTCAAGTTGGGATGTCTCCTACCCCCTTCCCCTGCCCAGTAAAAATGTCACACACCACCCACGCTAAATTAATTATACTGTTCATTGGGAGAGTGGCTTTCTCTTTTCTCTGGGCAGTCTAAAGTTTCTTCAAAAGGCGTATTTTGAAAGGTTTGTTGGTAGAGCATGCTTTTGTGAATTCTAGGGACACAGAAAGTGGATGGGGAAGGCAGAGAATGAAACACACACACACACACACACACACACACACACACACACACACACACACGCCATCTTGAGCAGCTGGGAGCACCTCTATTTGCAGATGATAGAGGGCACAGAATTCCTGCCCTTTAGGACAGCCAATGGAAAGCTGACTGGAGTTCCCATATTAAATACTCCACACCAAATATGAATTTTAACTGCTCCATCAACTGCAAGGGGGCAGAGAGACACTTCATATTTTTAAATACACCTTTTGTCCTAATCCCCTTTGAGCTGTAAAGCCTGATACAATTAAGCTTTTATACCTGGCAAGTGGTGAGTGACTGCCTAATAGGCGCACCATGAGACTTAGAGCCTGGAACACCGTGTTCTCTCCACGGTCAGCTGAATTGCTGAAGCTGTGTTTTCTTCCAGCTCCTTCTGTCGACCCTCCCTCCTCTACCATTGCCTACCTGCGGGCAGGGGAGTGCATCCTCACCATCATCACAAGCTCTTTGTTGAAAAACTTATCACTCTTTCCTCTCAAAGAAACACATGTGGGATTTTATCTGATGTGATTCTCTCATCTAAAGGAGAAACTAATGTGCTCTCAGTGGCAAATATCAGAGATTTGTGTGTCCAGAGTATTCAGATGGACTGCTTAGAATACCCACTCCCCTCTTTCCCTCTTAATTGAATCCCAACCCCCTTACAAGGCAAAAGGTAGATAGTCTCATTTCCAGGAAGCCTTTCTTGGTAACTTCCATGGAGAACACTCTAGAATCTTCAGCTTCTGGACTCTAGATGTCTGTAACCCCCTCCCCCACCCCTCCAGGCCAACACACACACACACACACACACACACACACGCACACACGCACACACGCACGCACGCACGCACGCACGCACACACACATGCACACGCACACGCACATCGGGAATCCCCGATGGTTAATACTTCCCTCAAAAAGACAGCCAATCCCGAAGGTGGTGCCGATAGGGAAACCAAATCCTTTGATATTGGTAAGTATTATTACTAATTTCTTCATGTGCATGTATGTAACCAAATTGCAACTTTCTCCAGAAATGGCTCTGAGCTGGGCATAATGGTGAAAATATCCCCAGTTCATTAAATATCTAGTCCATTGCCTAGTGACAGATTGATCAGAGAACTTACTAAATAATAGTAAACAAAAGCTAGGCACTAACTAGGGAGAATGAAATCTGAGGATCACGACTGAATGCCAGCTGGAGACAGGAAAGTCCAGGAGACTCTTATCTCCAATAATTGCCTAAAATAAACTGGAAGTGGAGCCGTGACTCAAGTAGTAGAGTACTAGCCTTGGCACAAAAACTCAGGGACAGCCCCCAGGCTCTGAGTTTGAGCTCCAGGATAGGCACACACACACATTCAAGAAAAGAAAAAGTTCATAAAAGTTGGGAATACTATAACCTATTTTTCTTTGTAGCTGCTCCCATTTGAGGAGTATGGGGAAAAGAGATGGGAGGAGAAGACAGGAGGCCATTCCTATTTCCACAGATGAGGAAACTGGGAGTGTATAACAAGTCCAAGATCAAGTAGCTGAGCTGACTCGGGAAGGAAGTACACAGAAATCAAGTATCTTTCCCCAAATCACAGATCCAGCAAGTGGCTGATCTGGGGTTTTGACCCCAGTCCTTTGTGACTCTCACTATAGACATCACAAAGTGATCTCAGACGGCATCCTAGCTCTGGCCTTCTTTCTGCACGCTAGGCACTACCACCTGTATGTTCATGGGGGCAAAAGACAGTGGAAAGGGAGCTGAAGATGGCTAGTGTCTGCTGTGAATAGCTATCAGTAGAAAGCTCTCTCTTCTGCATCTCCTGGAGCTCTTTTGCTGTAATTTTACTGCCCCAGAGTACCTATGTCCACTGAACCACAGTACCCTTGTTTATAAAACAGAGACAACTGTGTTAATATAAACATCATAGAATTGTTATGGAGGGAAAGGAGAAAATGGAGAGAAAAGGTTGGAGTGATTTTACATTTTGTTTAAATTAGCTTCTGGTTTTAGAACAAAGACCTAACTTTTGATCATATACAAGGATATCCATAAATGATGGGATGTACACAGTCAACATACATAGCTGATGTCTCAACATTGGCGTGTGTGTGTGTGTGTGTGTGTGTGTGTGTGTGTGTGTGTGTGTGTGTGAATCCTGGAGCTTGAACTTAAAGCCTGGGCACTCTCCCTGAGTTTTTTGCTCATGATTACACTCTTACATTTGAGACACAGCTCTACTTCCAGCTTTTTGGGGGGAGAAGGTGGTTGACTGGAAATATAAGTTCACAGAGTTTCCTATCTGGGCTGATTTCAAACCAGGATCTTTAGATCTCAGCCTCCTGAGTAGCTAGGATTAGAGGCAAGAGCCACCAATACCTAGCAGGCTTGAAATTTTTTTAAAGCTAGTTTTGACCTCTTCCCCTTCTCTCTTTCATCCCCCTTCCTGCTCTTGTAGGAAATGATTCGTATTTAATCTACAGATCTGTCTCTCTTATCTGTTCATAGAGTGATTCTCTCAGCCCCTGAGAAAGCTCCAAGCAATCCATGCAGGGAGCCCAGCCCATGGAGTGGCACTCTGCCAGCCCAGGGGAAGAATAAATTTATTTCTTTTCATGCTTTTAGACATTATTGGCCACATATTGTTTTAGTGCAGCATATAATTACAGAAACTGCTCTAAAAATCTGTATATTTTATCTGTGCTTTATTATGCCCAGAATGCTCCCCTCCCCAATTCTTTTTTTTAACTTCTCCACAAACCAGCTTAAAATATATTTTGGCATCCTTTATGTCATCTGGAAATTGAATAGCCAATTCGTACTGTAATGAAAATACTTATGCACCAGCCCGGTGATGTACAACACTACACTCTAATTACGGCTGTGCTTTAATTAACCTGAATTGAAGAGTGTTATCATTAAACTGCCAGTAACTTTGAGTTATGGCTTTTCTTTAATTTAAAGTAGAAAACACAGATAATTAAGCCTCCAGATAATCAAATGCTTGAGGAGAGCTTCAATGTTTTGGGATGTTCCTAAATCTCATTAAATGTCCTTTCTTTATTGATTAGTTGCACCTCTGCCGAATCATTGCATTAAACGAATAATAGCACTAAGTTGAATACGTTCTCACTCACATCAGAAGTCGCCATTTTTTGGTGTATTGTAATACAGAAGCTTTACTGAACAAATACTAAATTCTCTGACAATAAGATAGGCCTGAAAGATTCCCGCCCACCCACTTTGGGACAAGTTCTAAATAGGAAAATCAATCAAGGAAATATTGGAGCAGTTTCTAAATCCTCTAGTCCAGGCTGTTGCATGGAAGGCCAGTGAAGTTTCACACCACTCAGAAGATCAAGGTTAGTAAAAATCGCTCGTCTCCACCACCAGGCCTGGGATTATTCATGGAGCTTTGGCCTTGTTTAAGACATCAAGGTAGGGGGATGACTATACATCTCTTTGGAGCCAGTTAGCATTTAACAGATGTGCACCTCCTTCATGGCCATCTCAGGCTTACAAGAGGGGCCAGAATCTAGTTCTTATGTGAAATACCACTATTTTGAAATGTTAGCAAACATAGCCTCCCATGCTCCACTGTGCCCATGCCAGTTATAGCCTCTAGGGGGAGCAGTCCCTATGTATCTTACAATGAACCCACCCTGTTTCCATCTGCAGAAGAGGGTGGTCAGGCCCATCTTCATATATGGACAGTGAATATGATGACTGCATGGCCCACCCTTACTGTCTCCATTTGTCAGCTGCCCTACCCCTTGACCTCAAACTCTCCCCCCAAAATACATTTTGTTAAACTGTGAGTTAGTTGGTCCTCCCCTGAGTATACCATGTTCACATGTTTGCGTATACGTGCATATGACTATGACTATTTTTAGTATGTATTCATAACTTAGATCGAAGATCTACTGATGAGAAAAAGCCTGATTTACTTCCCTTAACTGAGGAGATGGGTGGGGTTAAAAGATGAGGATGACCTGAGAGTACCAGGAGGCTTTGGAGAAAATGTTTTTCACTCATAGATACTAGTCAAACCTGGAAAACACAATGGGCAAACAAAAGGTGCTTTATGATCTTCATACTTCTAACACCATAGAAACCTATCCTTGGTTCTCAGAACACTTCTATGTTGCACACTTGCAGCTTCAATAACAGATAAGTCCCGAATCTGTTAAGTCCTGCTGTAATTCTGGATTTTTCTATCCTAGGCATGATGAAAAGTCAAGGAGAAGAAAATCTCTTGAGGACAGCTTCAGTGTCTTACGTCCCAGGGCCTTGGAATGGTTAATTTCTTCCCACATTAACAAAAATAAAGAAAGAAAAAAGAAAAGAAAAGAAATAGCTCTCCAAGAAAGGAACACATGGGCATTACAGCAGGGCATCCACTTTCAGAAAATAACTCCTTCTGAATCAATTACCTATTCACTTTTCCAGCCCATTTAACATTCAAACTTTCACTCGGAGACAAGGGTGAGAAATTTCAGTAAACAGCTAAACTATGCTGGAGTGCTTGGGATTGGGTCCTGGGGACTAGCAGGGAACACCTGCTGTGGGCACTGACAGGAGGCTCCAGGTAAACAGAATAGTCCAAAGGGGCTCAAAGTGCCCATGGCTCCCTTATTGTACAGGGTGCACTGGGCTCACTGGACACCTGCAGACATTCCACTCCAGAAGTTAGTCTTGGCTCCTAGTAAGCACAGAGCACAAGGAAGGGGCCTTTCTTCCTCAACCCTTCTCAAATCCCCATTTCTTCTCAAGTTTTAACAGTAAGACAGGATGACAGACCCTTGTATGGCCCAGTGGGTCATGATTACAGTCCCATCACCCCACGGAGAAATGACCTGAATCCAGGTCAGCTCCTGCCTAAGTGACCCCTGTTTAGCCTGGCAGACTATGAAAACTTGTGGCTACCAGCCCCTGCTCCATCTGGTGCACCAACCATCTTGTGCAGCAAGAAGCTAAGCCTTGGTGCTTTATAATGCTGCCATGTGGAGGCTACATGGCTGATTCCTTTGCCACATTTCCTCAACCTGTGGTAAAAGCACTTACAATCTTTTCATTGCAACTGGGTTTTTAATGTTGCCATAATCTGTCTTGAGTAGATGGCAGATTAAAATCATTTTATTCAGGGACTCAAAATTTGGTTTTGCCCCAAATGCTAGGTTTGTAGCTGGATGGTATAGTGTGTGCTTCTCATGTACTAGAACCTGGGTTAGATCCCTGGCACAGGAAGTGATTGAGGGTGGGAGGGGGGAAGAGAATGGAAGAAGAAAAGAAAGATAAAAGAAAGGAAGAAAGGAGTAAAAAGGAAGGACTGAAAGAAGGAAAAATGAAGGAAGAAAGAGAAGTGGGAAGGAGGGAGGGAAGAAAGAAGGAAAAAAGGAATGAAAGAAAAAAGAAAAGAGAAGAAAATAAAAATGAAGATAAAGAGAAGAAAATCAGGCAAGGCTTTATAACAACCTTCATACAAATGTCTATGCCATGGAAGCATAATTCAAAATATGAAGGTCAAATATAACAAATAAGTAGGAAGGATGCAACCACATTCAAGATTCTAAGGCTTGCAAGAAAAACTGAAGTCAGTGGAAACCTTCAAGGCAGGGATCATATCACAACCACTTTGCTATGTCAGCATGTGCAAGTCTGAGCACCAAGGAGCATCCCCAGTGGTGACCATGTGCCTTTGGGCAGTGGCAAGAACCCTTCTACACGGGGTACACCAAACATCCCCAAGAGCCAGAGAGCACCCAGTTCACTGTCACTTACTCACAAACAGTAGGGAAGGACAGACCCACGAAGGCACTGGAGAGATATTCTGTGTACATTTCATTGGAGACTCCTTCCAAGTAGTATTTCTGCCACGTGTCCTCCTCAATCTAAGTAAGAACACAACAAGACAAGGATTTAAAGTACAACCATAGACTGGAGAACTCGTGTTACAGCATGACAGACTTGGGAAAGGGCTGGTTATACAGCGATGACCTTCTTAGCAACCAGAAACAGTTCCACAGCAACCATGGGAAACGTTTGATCCTTCTGAGCTCACGGGCTTGAGATGTTCTCTCTTCATACACTACTTGTTCTTAAACCTGAGTCATTTCTAAGGTGGTGTATTCATGGCATTGGCCCACAATAATGGTGAATACATCAATTGATTCAACATGTTTCTGAGAGTAACTTTACAGTTGCTTCTGAAACTGTGTAAGTACGTACTTTTAAAACATAGCAACTCCATGTAAGTGCTCATAGCTAACATATAAGCATATAAATACACAAAGATATGCATAAGACTATCCTTTCTATTTATAAATAAAAAAATCCACAGGAGGCATATCTATACAATATAATACTAAAAACGGATTAAAAGATTATGGCATAAATATCTGTTCATGGAAATTAAAAGGTGTATCACAAAATAATGTCTACAGTCTAGTCCTGTTTTTTTTAAATGTGCTCTATAGGTTATTTATAGATTCGTACAATCAGAAAAACATACTGGAAAATTTTACACCAGAACAGAGAGATTCCTGGGTGCTGGAATGATACAGACTCCTGTAACATCCTTAAGGCCTTTAAGAGCATACATATATTACAGTGAAACGGAACAGCTCTTTAAAGGGAAAACAGATTTTTACACTCTACTTTGACTATCAGAACAAAAGTGAAATTTCAGAGGGATCTTGTCCCAAATTTCATCGTAGTATCTTTTCCTAACTAATCAAGTTGAATTCGTTTTCCCAACAAATTCCTTTATTCCAGGCATTTCTAGAAGGATTTTACATGGGAATCAAACTTGGAAAATAATCTAGTAAAAAGGAAATATGGAAGAGAGAGAGGGAGGAAGAGAAGGGAGGGAGGAAGGGAAGAAGGGAGGGAGGAAAGGAAAAAGGGAGAGAGGGAGGAAGAGAAGGGAGGGAGGAAGGAGTCTTTAGGATGTCCTTCAGCTAAGGATCTCTATCTCTCTGTCTCTGTCTCTGTCTCTCTCTCCCTCCCTCCCTCCCTCCCTCCCTCTCTCCTCAACTCTCTGTGCTAGTATTAAGGTATGAACTCAGAGCCTGGATGCTGTCCCATAGCTTTCGTTGCTCAAGGCTAGTGTACTAGCACTTGAGGTACAGCTCTACCTCCAGTTTTTTGGTGATTAACTTAGAGATAAGAGTCTCACAGACTTTCCTGCTCAGGCTCTCAGGCTGGCTTTGAACCATGATCTTCAGATCTTGATCTTTAGAATAGCTATGATTATAGATAGGAGTTGCCCAAGTCTGTCTTTCTTTCCTTCCTTCCTTCCTTCCTTCCTTCCTTCCTTTCTTTCTTTCTTTCTTTCTTTCCTTCCTTTCTCTTTCTTTCTTTCTTTCTTTCTTTCTTTCTTTCTTTCTTTCTTTCTTTCTTTCTTTCTTTCTTTCTTTCTTATATGGTCCTCAAACTCCAGCTCTTCCTGCCCCTGCCTCCTGAGGTTACTGGAATGTAACCATACCCTACTCCTTCAACCCTGTTTATTCTGTTCCTATGTAAAAGCACCTTGTCCATAATGGATGTCTCAATTAACTGGGCAAAATGCAACACTCAGATTTGAAGGAGATGTGAGTGGAAAGCAGGAGAAAGGACATAGTCATCATACAGTAGTGACACTCTGGCAGACAAAAAGCCAGAAAACAAATATACAAATAAACTGAATGCTTCCTGCTTCGATGCTATTTGCCTGCTTTGTCCAGTCTGGATGGTTGGATTTTGCAGCCTGACTTCATTAGCATAAATGATTTTCAACCTATTCTTACAGGTTAGACATGACTGTGATGTTTCTGAGCATGTACTGTTTATCCACAAATTAGTCTTTCCTAGAGTAGGCCTTTAAATAAGTAGTCACTCAAATGTTTCAGTTGCTAAATGGTTTGATTTCAAAAAGTTAACTGCCATGAGTTCACCTAACCATAAACTTCTGATTTCTTCCAATTCAAAAAAATCTCATTGATTTGCTTTAAGGAAGATATTCACTAATTTTAACTGATCTGAAGAAATCTCAGTATGTTAGACAACACAGAATTTTCAAGAGAGCACTATTATGATGATTTGCTGGTAAGTAGGATGCAATCTGAATTACTTATTGTCTTACAACCTTGTGCTTAACACCAAAACAGTGACAATGAACAGAGCTCTCTGGAGAAAGTGAAGATAGTTATGGCTACTGAAATTCCCCTGTCCTGTCAAAGCATGGGCACATCTATTCTATTCTATAAAATAGAATCAACCCAGCCTACAAGTTCTTCTTGAAAATAGTTTCATGCTCTTCTCCACATTTGTGTTGTCCATGTATTTTTAACTATAATGTGAAGACACACTACCCAGCAAAGGGGAGAAAAATGAAGCAAATGACTAGGAGAAAGGTGCCCAAATTAATTTTCCAGGCATTCAGCAATCACTCAAAGGCAAACCATTTCCTGAGGCCACAATTTATCCTCTGGTTGTCATATCATATCCCAGCTGTTTCTGAAGAATGCCCAACAAGAATGAGCAGGTGAGGTACTGTGGGTTCTTAATCATCAAATCCACACAGCACGGTCATGGAGGAAGGGGAAGGAGCCATTGGGCTAGCTTGTCTACCCCTCTCATGGTTTTATTTATCTAGCTCTCATTATCTAATTTTTCAACCAGTCTAGTTGAACCTCCCAAACAAATGGTTCTCATACCACTCCATGGGCAGACAGCTCCACCACAGAGCAGATTTACCTTCCAACTGGAAATAGCAGCCCTAACGCCTGGCACCACCTCACCTTCCTGATTGCTGATTCTGTGTGTGTTAGCAATGATCAGTATGTAATGATACCTTTTATTTTTTTATGCTTCCTTTGATTAGGGAGAAAGTGTGTTTCTCTAATGCTAACAACCTGGTGTATGTGAACATTCCAGCTCTCCTGGATGAGTTCTGTAATAGGCACTGTGATTTCTATTCCCAGTAAAGAGTCTGAAGAATTCTCTTGGTGAAAGCCAAAACAATTCTGAAAAAAAATAGCCTACCCCTGCCTCTGTAGCAGTACAATTTATCCCTAAAATTATCATACACCAATCCTTATTTAATTGAAAACAAGTACATTGCTTTAATCCATATATATATATATTATATTATGCACATCAAAAATAAAAGAACTAATGGGAAATTGTAGGAACCAATGATCGTTATGTTAATAGCAGCACTAAGGAGAAATGAGTCGGAACATCTACATACCATGGCTGTCCAAATCAGAGAGTAGGGGTTTAGTGTCTCAGCATTTTATTACACTTATTGTTTTTAAATAATCTATCTGAATTCCTTAGTAAATTGTCTTCTTCTAGAGGATGTCATTTAAAATCATAGCAATGTCTTAATAGAATTAAACTAAGGATGGAAGTTCAGATACATAAATTACACAACACATTGTCACAGTTCTTTCTGATGTGATGGTCTAAAACAGAGTTCAGTGACACGAACTGGCTGACATTAGTTTAGATGCTGTTAAATCCTATTTATTCTGACAGAGATGGGACAGCACCCACAGGATGTGTCATGCCCCTTGACTTCAATAATAAACTTGGAATCCGAATTTATGTGTTCTTAGAGCTGACCACTGCATAGGCTTGTTAACTAACATGAGTGGGATCTGTTATAACCAATCCTTCATGGCGCGGTCAGGCTCAAGCACCAGGGAAAATCTGATGGAGTGATGCAAACCCACCTTTCTTGCTTGGGGCCAAAAGAAACCTGGCGTTAAGAAAAACAGTACATTGTCCGAATTCGACTGAGTTGTTTGGAATCTCTCCTCTCTTTCTGCGCTCTGGTGCCTATGAACTTGGTCGCTGTGTTGATCTAAGAGCATGTGGATATTTCTTTCTAACCCCTTCCTATCCACTGTGCTGTTCAGTATTAAGAATCCTAAAAGCAACTCAGGATTAAAAAGAAAATCAAACATGTGAATCGTGTTCGTGGGACTGCACGCTCACAAAATGGCTCGCTGCACAGCTTTCTGGGGTGAACTGAAGCCGTGATTAAGTAGGAACCCGAGGAAGAAAGCAGAGGAGAATGATGATTTGCACCTTTCCAGAATGTACTTCCTCTCTGTGCCAAATGGCCTATCACAATTCTGTTCTTCTTGGATGAGGGCTCAGGTCAGCAGCCTTTCTGAGAGTAGAGCACCGCTTTTCAGGGACTCCATAATAATTTGGCATTCGTGATTATGGCCTATTTCACATCACATTTTCCAGAAAGAATGAATAGAATGAAAGGTTCTCAGTTTTTTTTTTCTTCCAAAGGCCTCAGAACAATGTCAATTAAAACAAATTATTGCAGATTTGATGTGTTGCCAGCTAACTGGCTGCTTCAGCAGAGAATGAGTAAATAAACAACTCCAAAGATTAATTTGGGAGGTGGACTTGAGCCAAACTCCTTATGCTTCCAGACAAGTAGACTGCAGATTATCAAATGAGATTTCTTCCATCAGGTAACATGGGGAAAAAACCAACTCTCACAAAGGTTTAGACAGAAATTACCAGACCACACCACAGGCAAAAGAGTTCAGACATGGCATTTTCCTTGCAATATAGCTCTAACCCAGATTATTTATAGAGACATAAAAAATACAAGATAATACAGCCAGGTACCAATGGCTCACGAGTATAATCCTAGCTACTCAGGAGGATGAGATCTAAAGTTCACAGTTCAAAGCTAGCTTGGGCACGAAAGTCTGTGAGACTCTTATCTTCTCCACAAAGCACAAAGAAGGCCAGAAGTAGAGCTGTCACTCAATTGGTAGAGTGCTAGCCTTGACCTTGAACACAAAAGCTCAGTGATAACACTCAAATCAGGCCTCCAGTTCAAGCCCCAGGACAGGCACAACAACAACAATAACAACAACAACAACAAAAGCCAGACAGACTAAAGATAAGGAAAAGTGAATACAAAGATAACCATGCAAACTTTGAAAAAGAATAACTACAGTTTATACATGGCAGAAGATTAGTTCCATTTTCACACTACAGGTGTTTTTTTTTTTAACTTCTTTATGCTGATACTTAGGGTTGGGCCTTGCCCCTTAGCTTTATCTGGGCCTTGTCCTTTAGCTTTTACAGCAGGTGCTATATCTGGAATCACAGATTGGCTTCTGGTTGTGTGGTGATAAATTAGATGACTTGCCTGTCTGAGCTGACTCTGAGCCATGATCCTTAGATCTCAGCATCTTGAATAGCTAAGATTACAGCCATAACCTACCAACACCCAACATCCACTTTGTTTTAGTGGAGGCTAGAAATACTGAAGGAGATGAAGGGCTCAGAGTGCTTAGAACAAAAGCTACTACACAGCCAGCACTTTTTGCGTTCTCACTGCCCTTTGTTACTCTCAGAGTATCTGACTCTTCTAACATCTAACAGTAACCAAAACAAAGCAGCAATCAGAATGTAAGCCCTTCTTCTTCGACTGCAGATCCCTTAAGATGCTCTTCTTCAGCTCCATCTTCTAGAAGACATAAATGACACTTGATGGACATTTGCTGAATTGAGCAAGGCAGGAAAAAAGCAGATCAACACACAAAGAAACAAGCACTTCTAAACATATGTCTGCAGCAATAACTTCATATCATTCAGTGTTAGAGCATGAAATGAACCAATTTTTGCCTTCATGGGCTGGAAAATTCAGCAGTCTAACAGGGAATGTGTATAATTGGGTCATTTTTGAAACTTCCCCCAAAAACTAATTACTATGAGCAATATTTTCTGGGAAAAACATTGCCATCACAGAACATCTTAGCAAATGACTTATGGTTTTCTATCTTTTAAATCCAATAATTTGGTGATTTGAGTTTGAAAGAAAGAACTCTTTAAGAATGTGTGTCTCAGCACCATACTAACAGAAGTCCTTCTTTCTGCAAAATGTCCTCTACATCCCTTTCTCCCAGACTCGGACTAAGCTCTCCTCCCCAGACGACTCATTTCCTCTTCTTCTTCTCCTTGTCTTCAGTGTTTGGATTCCAATGTCAAGTCAAACAACAATTTAAAAGCAAATTGTCTGAGAACACAGAAGGCTATATTTAGCAATTCCATTACTCCTAAATTCTAAAATGAATGCCAAAAACAACTGTGAAGACTTATTTTTAACTGAGAGGAGAAGAAAGGAGTGAGAAAGACATATTCAAATTGCCACAGAAATTATGAACACTCCTCCCCCGTTAGTGTTGGTCCTGAGGTTTGAACTCAGTGCCTGGACACTGTCACTAATCTGTTTTGCTGAAGGCTAGTGCTCTACCATTTGAGCCAAAATACCATTTATGGATTTTACAACCTAAGACGGCTTTGGACCTCGATTATTAGAGCTCAGCCTTTAAGTACAGCTAGAACTACAGGTGTGTGCCATCAGTGCCCATATGTGCTTACTTTGGATGACATAAACAACTAGAAAATTATGTATGTTTGGGGAAGAATATTCAGCAGCTTGGACTATTTGGTTAACTAGGTGAGCAAGCAATCACACCTTTTTGTGGATATGTCTGAAATTTTTCTTGAAAGTACTAGTACCTCTGGTACTTCTGATGAACATGTTCATAACCCACATAGACTTGGAAAAATGTAGTCCTGCTGCCATAATGTAGACTGAGGACTAAGGTCTACTAACATGTCCCTAAATGATGCTAATGCTGCTCATTCATGACCCCAACTGGAATATCAAACAGTGAGGAACTGAAAACAATGATTCTCCATTTAGTCTCTGAGGACCAGAGATTGGGGTAAAATGATTATAGCCTGAATAATTTGAGTTAAAGATTAAAATTCTTTTTTTTCTGTAATATCACCAAATATTGGAGCCATTGGCAGAGAAAGCTTGCAGATAATTAGATACAAGATGGGTATCCCAGTGTTTGGATTGTTGTGGTAGTTGGTCTAAACAAGATTTCAAGGGTTCATGTATCTACTCAGTCTTTATTGATCCAACGACCCTGATAATCGCCTCCATTTTCATCTGAGTGTGTGCTATGTAGATACAATAGTAATATAGCATGCCTATACTTAATTCGATTAAAAATAAAGTACAAGCCCTAATTCGCATCCATAATTTCTATTCATCTCTCTAGTTTAGGAAACCTGTACTGAGAGTGAGGATACCATTGCTCGCCAACCCAGTCCTGTTTTAGTGACAGCAGATTCTGGGTACTTATGTCTCCTATTGCTGTACAATATGGCCTAATAAAGTCGAGCCAAAGAGACTAGATTTCATTTCAGAGAAAAGGGTTTGGTCATAAACTTTTGCTTTCTGGCTGAACAGAGTCATTCCAGCCTCCAGCATAAATTCTGCTAGCTTTAGGTATCAGAGTGATTGGGAAGCCAAATGGGTTATTTGTGAGCCAGGTATCCAAGGCAGAGGCACCAGGTTTATTGTGTATTCATTGTTATCTGGACAACCTCTTGCCAGTTAGAGAATATTTTCACAGGAAGTTAGAAATAACTTCAGAAATTCCCCTTCGGTGGCTTCCTAGAGTCGATTTTAGGTCTCATCAAAAAGACATTTGGTCCAGAGATTGGAAGCAGGCATCCTAAAAATTGCTAAGATATTTTGCTGGGCTTGGGGGATTGGAGGGTAGAGGTGGGGGCTGACAGTGTGATCCTGAATGCTCACTGAGTATAGTAGCAGATAGAGAAAATCCTCAGCACTGGGCATGCTCAGGGTTCAAAGTCCAGCTTCATTATGTATCTCTGAGCCAACTTCTCTAAGCATTAATCCCCTCATCTTCAACAATAATACCTTCTAACTCTAAGAAGGTAGCTGGAAGCTGGGTGCTAGTGGCTCACACCTGTAATCCTAGCTATTCAGGAGACTGAGACCAGAGGATCATGGTTCAAAGCCAGCCTGGGCATGAAAGTTCAAGAAAATCTTATCTCCAACTAACCATCATAAAACCGGTAGTGGCATTGTTGTTCAAGTGGTAGAGTTCAAGTCCCACAACCGACAAGAAAGAGGAGGAGAAGAAAGAGGAGGAAGAGGAAGAAGAGGAGGAGGAAGAGGAGGAGGAGGAGGAGGAGGAGGAGGAGGAGGAGGAGGAGGAGGAGGAGGAGGTAGCCGAATAAGATAATAGATACATAGAAGTGCATAGCCTGGGAAAAGGCTGTATTTGTGTAGGTTGCATGTGGTATAATCATCCTAAAAGATAGCATTTATTTAGTGTGCACTTTTTCAAGTAATCCATAGTCTGCCGAGGGTCTACTCTCAGTGTAAATATAAGCATAAGAAATAATGATAGTGATGATGATAATCTCTACTGTCCAAATGAACCAATTAGATGGTGAGCCTCTGGTGCCTGGCTTCCCTGACCATTACCTGCAGAAGCAACACCAGGAAGTGCGTCCAGTGTTCTATGGAAGTCTCCCCACCCTCTGTGGACTTTCCAAAGGACCTGTAAGATGATTCTGAGTCAAAACGATCATGAGAGAGGAGTTAAGTATTTGAAAGACTTGATAGTCTCCCCAAACAGGAGGTAGATGTCCTGAAGGCAGCACCATTAAGCTGATGCAGGATGGGCCAAGCTAGCCTTCTATAAAGAGCTGGGAGAGAGGTCCTGGTGGCCATAGCTAACTAGCTCCTGCTGGTTCTAGGTTCGATGCTTGCCCACATCTGTTAGTTGGTTCTCCCTAAACTCTGTTCTCATCTTTCATGTTGTTCTTATCAAATCCTCTTGGCTCCACACTTGTAGCCTCATCTCCCAGGCTAATCTGGAATCGATGCTTGACATATCTTTGGTCCACCTAATGGGCATGCTATAAATTACTATTTGTTCATGACAGTATAAAACACACACACACACACACACACACACTCACTCACACACACACAAAGTAAACTAACCTACTCATCTTGTATTTGGAACAGAGGAAAAACAATGAGTGGGGTGATACGATAAGACAGAGGAACTACTTCTATATTAGATAACTCCTAAAAAGAGCTCCCAAACTTGTCATTCAACCTTGGTTTAATTGTGCATTCTCCCCTCTGCTAAAGACAACCTTTAAGGCAAACAAATCCAAGACTTTTCAAAAAGCAATACAAATTACTTTGAATATGCCTCTTAGAAAAAGAGGGACTAATCTCTCCCGTCTCAATTAACTGACAAAAGTATTCTATCTAGCCACAAACTTTAAGCCTCTTGAGGAGATCTGAGAAACAGTTTTTTCTCCCTCTCACTGCATTCCTGGCAAGGTTTTAGTTCTCATTATAGGTCAGTCGGCCCAGAAACTGTTAAGTGGGCCCTCAGCTCACAGATGACATTCCATGAGATGACATGGGTGACTTGTAATGAACCTGTTTAGCAGGGAAGGCCTCTCTGGCCCTAGGCTCACTTGACTTATGAACCAGTTCAAGTTGATAATACATTTCAATCACTGGACAGGACCCGGGAGGCTGCTAACCTCTCTGAATTCTCTGCAGGTGAGTCGTTCCAATGCAGCTGTTCTCCTCCCAGCTGCTACACTGCAGGATCTCACTTGCTGGGTGGGATTTCATTAATACAAAGGAAAGAATAGTCAGCAAGCATCACTGGTATAAAAAGCCTGAGGAAAAGCTAGACAGATGCACCTCGTTCTCACCTATACATTAAGAGAAAATTATCTACCTTTGAGCAAGTTGGGATTGACAGAAAGGCTGGGGAGATTGAAGGGAACCAGTGTCATTTAAACTGATGAACAATACTTCTGCCCTGGAGGAAAAAAATATATGCAGTCAAAAAATGTTGCTGATTCTATATCTCATCACTAAGAATTCTAAGGACCTCCTTCCAAATATAAGGCACCTGTGAAAAAATGTTAGTGACACAAAATTTTAAGCAATACATGTAAGGATGCCTTTATGCCACCCTAAGGGAGAATTTGTTATCATTCTTATCCCATTATCTTCATTCATCAATAACTTTGGTCTAAACCAGTCACAAGCATAAACCCACCCAGTACAGACTACCCACTCTTATGAAGGATGCAAAAAATGTAGAAACCAAGAGTCAGGGAATTTCACATATTGTTATCCCTTAAGTTCTGTCTACTTCAATAGTGCAGAGATACTCTATCTACAGATAGAGTATCTTTTAAAAAGAGAAAGTAGTATCTCTCATTGATCCGTGTCCACTAATAACAGTCTCATCTCCCAGTGCATATGGTCTATATACCTCAAGTCTGTATTTCTAGGTACTTGAAATTTACTTAACAAACAGGACTGCATCACTCTTGCTACCATGAAATGTGGCAGTTAATGGTCACACACAACTACACACACACACACACACACACACACACACACACACACACACACACACACACACACAATAATTGAAAGGTTCCATAGAATGTTATTTTCCAAGATGGCACATGGATGCTTAAGTTGTTTTCAGCAGCTTTGGTATCCCAAAGCCCTTCTTAATCAGCTAAGTTAGTTTGAAATTGAGGACAGATACAGAATACAGCTTGTAGAATTCATCTACCTTTCTAGTTGTGTGTAAGACAAAGTAGGAGCAGTCCATCCAGTCATTGCCACTATATGCTAGACTGAGCAGACTGCTTGCTGCAGCTAGTTGAAGTCTTTGAAAACAATAATAAGGAGATTAACAACAAACTCATAAGATATGCACAACTATTTCCCTTTGGTATCCTTTAATCTGACCTTAAACCTTAGAGTAGTCTCAAGAATATAGGGAATAATTGAGAAACCTCCATTCTGATACAGAGTATAGAGAAGAGAGACTCTCAGTCACTATTTTTGCTTTTCTTTCTCTCTAATCTTCTCTTCCCTTGTATATCCCCATCTAATGATGGGGGCAGCAGTAGTCATAATAAAATCATAGAGATGAAAGTTAGGGTCTGTGAGGATGAATCCTCCAGTTCTCGTTGCTTTTTGTTTCTTTCTCTTCTTCCACAAGGTGCCCCAAATGGGCATCTAGTCACAGAAAGGGTACAACAAAACATGATATATATTACACACTTACCACTGTTCATAAACTCTTGGACTCACCCACAGTTGTTCATAGACAGAACTGGTTTTAAATAGCACAAATAGACTAGCATGAGACAATTATTCAGACTGCTGTTGATGTGGAACAGATACAGATGACATTGTTAATGCCATTAAAATGCAAATAACATTGGAATCACAAGCAACAGAAATCTGGTAAGAATATGTAGCCTAAAATCAATCAGGTCAATTAAAACCTAAAATAAAATTACCAATCGTCTGATAAGATTTAAACAATACTCAAAGTTTCAGGATAAAAGAATGAAGATCTCCAGGATACAATAAAGAAGAAGAAGCACCAGGAAAATCTCAACTTGCATAAGAAAACACAATTAGCAGATGCCAAGTACTAGTTGCACAGATGTGGGAGTTATCCAGTAAAGATTTCAATGCAGCTGTCCTGAAAATGTCTCAACAACTAAGGAAGAACACATGGGTAAAGAATTAAAAGGCAAATGTCTTGTAAAGAAACAAAACAAAAAGAAAAATCAAATGGCAATTGCAGAACTAAATAATGAAGTGACTAAAACATTTACTGAATGGGCTCAACAGCAGAATGGAGATGACAGAAGAGTGAATTAATTTAAATGTAGGGCATTCATTATATATTGCACAATTTCAACAACAGATAGAACAAATATTTTAGGAGAACTTCTTTGAGTCTTATGAAACTTTAGAAAAAGATCTACCATTTGGTCACAGGAATCCCAGAAAAACACAAATATTATGGTACAGAAAAATAAAGAAATAATGAATGAAAACTTCCAATATTTCACCTCAGGAACAACCCAGTGGTTCAAGAATCCCAGAGAATTCTAAAAGGAATAATGACAGGATATATGGAAATCAAAAAACAGGAATGGAAGATATAGAGAATAATATGAAAGGAGCCAGAGGTGAGGCTCAGCCTCAAAAACTATACTTTCTAGAAAAAGAATTGAAATGAGACAAAACATACTCATTTTTAACTATATTGGTATCAATAATGCAAATATTTTCAAATACTGGGAAATTAAGCAACATATTTCTAATTAATGAATGGATTAAAGAAATAGTAAGTAAAATTTGAAAATATTTTAACTGAGAAAGAATTGAAAATAAACAATTAATTGAAGTTTCAAAAAGCAGCTAGGTTAGAAACGAAATGTATAGCATTAAATACCTGAACTAAAAATAAGGAGCCTTGGACCGGGAGTTTAGCCTAGTGGTAGAGTGCTTGCCTAGCATGCACGAGGACCCGTGTTCGATTCCTTGGTATCACATACATAGAAAAAAGCCGGAAGTGGTGCTGTGGCTCAAGTGGCACAGCTCTAGCCTTGAGAGAGCCCAAGGACAGTGCTCAGGCCCTGAGTTCATAGCCCAGGACTGGCAAAATAAATAAATAAATAAATAAGGAGCCTCAAAAAAAAAAAATCTAGAAAATAGCAAACTGAACAAAAAGGAAGCATAAAGAAAAATCAAGGAAATAAGGAAACCAAAAATGTTTTCCTGTACAGTTCAGCACAATTTATATCTAGGAAATGGATAAAGAACAGGAGAGAAAAAGCCAGGTGCCCTGTGGCTCAGACTTGCAATCCCAGCTACTCAGGAGGCAGAGGTCTGAGGATCACAGTTTGAAGCCAGCCCAGACCAAAAAGTTCATGAGACTTTTGTTTTTTTTTTGCCAGTCCTGGGCTTGAGCTCAGGGCCTGAGCACTGTCCTTGGACTTTCTCAGGGCTAGAGCTCTATCACTTGAGCCTCAGCACCATTCCCGGCTTTTTTCTATGTATGTGGTACCGAAGAATGGAACTGGGGTCTTCATGCATGCTAGGCAAGCACTCTACCACTCGGCCAAACTTCCGGCCCACTTTTTTTTCCTTTTTATCTCCAGTTAACTACCAGAAAACCAGAAGCGGCACTGTGGTTTAAAGTGGTAGAGCAGCTCAGAGACAGTGCCCAGGCTTTATGAGAGAGAGAGAGAGAGACAGAGACAGAGAGACAGATAGACAGACAGACAGAGAGAGATGAGAGAGACAGAGACAGACTCAGACACAGAGAGAGAGAGAGGACAAAATCATTAATGAAAAGGAGGTATCACTGAAGACCCTGTGGCATCAAAAAGGCAATCATAGGCCAAGCAGCTGTGGCTCATGCAATCCTGGCTACTCAAGAGGCTGAGATCTGAGGATTGAAGTTCAAAATCAACTGGGATAGAAGAATCCATGAGACATCTCCAATTAACCAACCGAAAGCTGGAACTGGAGGTTCAAATGGTTAAGCACCTGCCTTAGCATTTACAGGTGCTAAATTCAAACCCTAAAACCACATACAAAAATAAAGAGAAAATCTACCAATCAACATTTCTCAAACAAACATGCAGTAATTACCAAAAAGTAATTCATAAAACAATTAACAAATTAAATCCACCAATATATTTTATGATCAACTGTAGTTATATTCTGTCTAGCTTTGAACAATGTAATCTATCATATTACAATCTGAAAAAGAAAAATATAGCATCAATTAATGCAGCCCAAGCAACTTTAAGTATCTATTCCTGGCTTTCAAACAACAACAACAACACTCACCAAAACTAGAACTAAAAAAAGAATTGCAATTTCTGAAATATCTATGGCGAATACTATGCTTAACAGAAGGTTGAACATTTCCTCTAAGACTGACAATGACATAATAGGTAATGATGAGAATAGACAGAATTATGTCATTCTCAGTCACCTTTACTTTGGTGGCACTGAGAATGGAACTTAAGGTCCCCCAGAGTATCGTGAACGCAAGGTAAATGCTCTACCACTGGGCTTTATATTCAGCCCCATTTTTACTGTGCAAGAGGTACTGTGGCTGCAGAAGACAAAGCCAATATAAAAAATTAATTCATCTGGGGCCGAGAGTTTGGCCTAGTGGTTAAAGTGCTTGCCTAGCATGCATGAAGACCCGGGTTCAATTTCTCGGTACCACATACATAGAAAAAAGCTGGAAGTGGTGCTGAGGCTCAAGTGGTAGAGCTCTAGCCTTGAGAAAGTCCAAGGACAGTGCTCAGGCCCTGAGCTCAAGCCCAGGACTGGCAAAAAAAAAAATTAATTCATCTGTCTACAGACCATCAACAAACAATTGGAAAGCAAAATTTTATCATGTCTTTTTTGACAATTCCCAAAGACTATAAAGTTTTTATTATTTACCTAACCAAAAATGTAAACATTCTTTAATCTGAAAACTACAAAACGCTTTAACCTAATGACCAAAGAAACTTATGTAATGGGGAAAGCCACATTCATGGATTGAACGATTCAGTATAATGAAAACTACAATGCTCCACTAGGTTAGCCTACAGGTTTAACATAATGCCAATCAGAAAAGCAGCAGGAATTGTGTAGACACTGATAAGCTGACTCCAACATTTACATGGAAAAAACAAGACTTGAGAATAGACACAGCGATTTTGAAAAGGAATGCATTTCGAGGGATCATCCTACTTAATGCCAACTTTAAGCCACAGAGGATTATTTCCAGACCTTGAAAATCAAGTTTGTCTGATTGAATTTTGAAGTGGCCTGAGGCTAGTATCTGAGTCTTCCTTCCCTCTTCTCCCATCTGGGATGAGGGTGTCTAAAGCTGTCTTCCTCCATTGTGGCCATCTTCCATTGTGTTTCTGTGCATCCCTTCACAACCAGGATATATTTTGAAAGAGGCATCACCAAGTGTATTACACAGACCTACAAAGCGCTGATCGCCACTGGATACAATCTCTTGATGAAATCCAGAATTTCAGTGGCTATGAGAACTGTGAAGTTGCCACAGGCATAATATGTTATACTATTTTACAGCAAAACAATTTTATAAGTACAAGTTAACTGGGGCTTAAACTAAGGTTTGGGTGTTGTCTCTTAGCCTTTTCTGCTCAAGGCTCATACTTTACCACTTGTGCCACACTTCCATTTCTGGCTTTTTGGTGGATAATTGGAGATAAGAGTGTTATTACGTCTCTACCTATGCTGGAGTTGAACAGTGAGCATCAGCTCTTAACCTCCTGTGTAATTAGAATTGCAGGTGTGAGTTACCAGTGCCCCACCAAAGTTAACTCTTAAGGTAACAACTGAATATAGTAAAAGTCAACAGTAAAGGATGAAGTATTCTGTACTGCACATAATTGTGTGTTGCACTTTTGTACAAAGAGCAGCCCAGAGTCAGTTTATTTATAGGAGCATCACAGGAATAACGGATTCATTGATCATGCCATCAGGTGATAGAGATTTAGTCCCATTGCAATCTTACACATGGAGTTTGCTCTTAGCGGGTCCTTAGGACTCTACTTTCTTGTACCAGGATGGATGATGTCCAAGTCGATCATCTTTAGATAAAACTTTAGGGACTTCAGTGGAGAGTGCAGGACTGAGATGTCTGGGGGAAACTGAGTTGTCACAAATGTATTTGGCAAGTGAGATCTCAAAATGCCAAAAGACAGATTATGGCAGGCTTGATACCCCAATGGTATCACCCCTTAATTCCAGAAAGCTGTAATCATTTTTACTTCATGTAGCAAAAAGGAGTACAGCCTTTAGGACTGACACGGGCAGATTATCCTGGATGATCAAATAAATAAAATCTAAATAAAATCTCACATGCCCTTTCAGGAGGAATCCAGAGCCAAAGAGACTTGACTGAAAAACAGAAAAGAGACAATAGAGGAAGGAAAACTCTGGAGTGACATAACAGATCATGCACAGAGAAAAGTTAGACTCTTCAGATTCTTATCTGGAGCCACCAGAAGGAACAAGACTGTCAGTAGTTTGACTTCAGCCTGCTAAAATTCATCTACAGATTTCCAACCTCCAAAATCACAAAAGAATAAAATTGTTTTTTTAAGTACCTAGGTTTAAGGTAATGTATTATAGAAGCCATAAGAAACTAATTAAAATTATTTCATTTCTCCTGAGTCGATACTTAAGGAGTGAAAATGTAGGATCATATGGTAACTCTACATTTAATGTTTCTATGGGAATTTCAAAAATTTTTCTCCAGGAAAGACAATGCTTAAAAGATGAAAATATAATTTGTAGGCTAGAAGAAAATACTTGTAAATTGTATTTCTAACAGTATAATTAGACCGAATAAGAAACTTCTTCCCAGTAAAAATTTAAAAATTCAACCCAATTTAAAAAAAGGGACCAAATATTGGTACTACACATACAAAGAGGTGTCCAGCAGCGTGTTAAAGCCTTAGGAGACACCATTTTATATCTGTTGGATTGACTAAAATAAAAAATGTTGACAGTATCAAATGCTGACAAGGAGCACACATTGTTAACAAATGGTATAGCCATTCTGGGAAACCTTAAGGCCATTTCATTTAAACATAAACTTAGTCTATAAAGCATCAAATTGGCCAGGTGCCAGTGGCTGAAGTCCATAATCTTAGCTACTCAGGAAGAGATGTGAAGATCCAGTTTAAAGCCAGCTTGGGTAAGACAGTCTATGAGATTTATCTCCAACTAACCAGTAAAAGCTGGAAATGGAACCATGTGTCAAGTGATAAGTTTCTAGTCTTGAGCAAAAACACTAAGGGAGCATGCAAGTGCCTGAGTTCAAGCCCCAGCACTTGTACACACACACACACACACACACACACACACACAAAATCTTCCTTTCCTTCCTTAACACTGCTTAGCTCTGTTGAGGCTTATTTCTTTACTTTCTCATCTCAGGCTACCATAATGCATTCTAACTCTTTCCTTCCTTCAGATAGTAAAAAGTAAACATTTCCTGTTTCTTTCATGCTTCTTAGCAAATGTCACCCACTGCCTTCCCTCTCTATCACAGCACCTGAGTTAAGCAACAGGTTCTTTCATTACATGTTCTAGAAAGATAGAACTGTCTGGATCTTTTCCAACTGACGGTGTCATACAGGAAGTGATAAGAGTGTTTCCTACCTTTGCACACTCTCTATTTGCAGCAATACCCTTTTGGTTACAAATAATGCAAAGGAGTTTCTATTCTTATAAGCCATTGATTTGTATGTAAAACGAAGCAGCAGTTGGTGGCTCAAGCCTGTAATCCTAGCTATTCGGGAGTTAGAGATCTGAGGATCATGGTTCCAAGCCAGACCAAGCAGAAAAATCCATAAGTCAGAATAAGTCCATAACTACTCAGAAAAAGCTGAAAGAATGCTAGCCTTGTGCACAAGAAGCTCGGGAACAGCATTCAATCCCCTGGACTGGCAAACAACAACAACAAATGAAGCAGTACATGAAGTTGAAACCTTTTTCTAAGGAAATAATATGGAGTAACAGGAAATAGTAAGAACCCAAAAGTTCAGTGGAGTGCTGGCCTTGGCTCTCTTCTTCCCAACCAGAAGGGCAGCCAGAAATGTTTCACCTTCTGATTTTTCCTGCCTTCCCAAAGAATGAGTGGCTCTTTGTACTTCACCCATAGTTGAAAAAGGATCAGAGATAGAGCTACTTTGCATCTGACATGTTTCCTAGGTGAAATTCCATCAAATTTTCATGTATCTGGGCAAATTAAAATTAACTTCAGTAAAAACAAAGCAGAAAACAAAAATGAAAAACAAAACAAAACAATAAGAACAACAACAAAAGAAAACCTTGTATCTTAGCCAGTGTTGATGACTTACACTTATCCTAGCTATTCATGAGGCTGAGACGTGAAAATAGCAGTTCCAGGCCAGCCCAGGCACAAAAGTCTATATCTCCAATTAACCACCAAAAAGCTGGAAATGTAGCTGTGATTTAATTGGTAGCATCCCAGCCAGCCTTGAGGGCAAAAGCTAAGCAATGGTTCCCAGGCCCTAGGTTAAGCCCCCCATACTGCCATACAAAAAAAAAAAAAGTGTGCATCTAGTAAACTGCAAAGAACTATATAAGTCCAAGATACTCTTGTAATTGTGAAATTCTTGACAAAACACCCAGTGAATAAAATCAATGGTGTTTGCTTGGTTTGGAATCCACTCAGTTAATTAAAAGCCCATAACCTCCAAGAGAGCTCAATGTGATATTTGATAGCAGGTTTGCTCAAGAAGATTGTCCTTATTTCACAGGACTGACAATATCCTGCCAGCTGATAAAGCTGGGACAACCCCAGCTTCTCCTGCTTGTCACAATATGTCTTGACAATTGTGGTTTTCACAAGTCCATCCTCTCTGGGCACTGAGATCTGCATGCTATATAGTTTTTCTGTGCTGCCTTTCCTTTTTTTCAGTCAGTGCCAAAAACCAAATAAAAGAATCCATATGTGATTACAGCTATAAAAACCAAAAGGAAAATATTAGATGAAAATATAACATTTTGGGGTTTCTAAGTTTGTTTTACCTTTAATGCTAGACAGACAGTTTACACAAATCATTTTGCTCCGAAGGAAAGAATAACGAGTTAAATGTGTTCCCTGTCACCATCAATCATGTACGTTTGCCTTTGACTGACCAAATGTATAAGACACATGAAATGACTTTCTAATCGTGTTAGAGAGAAGGCGGGAGGGAGAAAGGGGAAAGGGGGAAAAGAGAGGTTCAACTACTTTTATTGTATTCAGAAGTTTCATTGGCATTTTCCGGCAATCTTCTAATATGCTGTAGGAGCTTCTTCTTTGCTAATAATGTTTGCCTTGAGAATTTGTAAAGGTCTGAGGACTCTTTAATTCAATGTTCTAGAAATTACCAGGGCCATGGGGTAGAGGGGAGGGAATCTCTGTTAACAGCTCATGGATTGCCTCTCTCATTATTTGAATACATTTTCATGAAAATTGCTGGACTTTCCATTTATCTTGCACAGAGAGCATGGTAGAGGAAGAGGACGAGGGGGACGTACCTTCAACTAAACCCTCTGATCTCAAGATATACAGGTAGGAAAAGGAGAATGCCCGTGATGGTATGCACTCAGATTGGATGTTGGGGTTTAGCAAATTCATTTCCATTCATGGCTGTTTATTTTGGTCTGTGAATTTAAACAACACACGGGTGGGATTTTCTGGTAGTCAAAATGGTTTATAACCAAATCTATGTAGCCGCCATCAAAATCCTCACCCGGGATTATAAAGCTTTGCATTTCAGGTTTCTACGACAAATCTAAGCTTTTTCACTTGGCAATGGGAACCACATACAGTAGCAAACAAAGAAGTTTTCGGTACCAAAACCATACCAACTTGTAAGTCCTTGTTAGTCCCGCCCCACCCAAGCTGTCTGTAACAGGCTTGCCAGACTGAGGAAGCCTACTCATTTATTCAACAAATATTTACTCACCATCTACTTGGAATTATTTCTGTCTAGGTGCTGAGGCTTTAGTAACTAGCCCTGGTTTCTCCAAGTTTCTGTTCTCTCAGAGTAAAGAGGTAAGAAATGATTATTTTTTGCCAGTCCTGGGGCTTGAATTCAGGGCCTGAGCACTGTCCTTGGGCTTTCCTCAAGACCAGCGCTCTACCACTTGAGCCACTTCTGGCATTTTTTAGTGTTTGTAGTACCAAGGAATCGAACCCAGAGTATCATGCATGCTAGGCAAGCACTCTACGCCTAGGCCAAACTCCCAGCCCCAGAAATTATTTTTAAAAAATGCCATGCGGAAAAGTGAAGCCAGAGAGCAGATAAGGATATGTGAGCACAGAGTATGGAGGAAGGAAGATGCAAATTGTTATAATACAATCTGATGTTTTTCTCCTATAGAAACTTTATCACCCCAGGAATCTAAGATGTAGGCTCCCTAGAGAATATATGGAGAAGTAGACACCTCACTCTCTGAAAAACTCTCATACATCCTGGAGAACTTTCTAAGCTTATTTACTTTTCTGCATTAACAGGAAAGTTTTTGAATCACACTTTCCCATAACAATTGGTATACTGGCCAGGTGAGGTGGCTCACGCCTAGAAATCCTAGCTACTCAGGAGGCTGGGATCTGAGGATCAAGGTCCAAAGCTAGTTCAGGCACAAAAGGACCTGAGACTCATATCTCCAATTAACCTTCAGAAAATGGGAAGTGGGGCTTGAATCAAGGGTAGGGTGGTAGCCTTGAACTGGAAAAGCTGAGGGACAATGCCCAGGCCCAGTGGTAGCCGTTAGCTGAAGAGCTCAAGGACAGTGTCCAGTCTGAGTTCAAGCCTTGTGACCCCTAAAAAAATAATAATTGGTATACCATCATCATGGATTAGAGAGCTCAGTATTGTGGAAGTGTCCATTGTCCCCAAGAGGATGTGGAGGCAGACCCCACCACCGGTAAGGGTCTGAGTAAGGCATTGTCTTTGTCTATGTCTTAGATACATGGAAGAGTTGAGTTCGTGCCTACTGAAAAACTTGTACATTTAGCATATTATCCTCCAGTTAAAAGTTTGTTTTTTCCATCTGCTTAAAAATGTAATTCTAGTGTTTTAGAAGGTAGTCCCACAGAGATTAATATCAAAACAAAGGCAAGAAGGGAAGACAAAGGGAAACCAAGCAGCTACATAAGAGGTAGAACATTTCAGCAAAAGGAAACCACATAACTGTAAACTGTAGACCAGGCAGCTCTATAGGAATCAGAATGCTTTCAGATACTGTACAAACTTCTTTAAGGTGAGATGAGATACTAATGGAGAGACTTATACAGAAGAGACTTGGCTTAAAACTAAACCAACAGCTCTTTCAGAGCTCTAGTTTCCTGAGCTCCATCCTGAGTCAATTCTTTATATTTGTTCCACTATTAAAAAATATATGTATATATGTAGACATAAAAATCTATAGCTGTGCTTCACTTAATCATGAGGACACCTTGAGTGAAATGCATTATTAAATACTTTCATCATGTGTGAACATCATACTATCATACAATATGTTTATCCAAACCAAGATGGCTATGACATGAGTAGGCAATGTAATCTGCAGGACCCTCGTTGTATATGCAGTGTGCCATCGCATGATCAAACACACGCATGCCCCCCCCACACACACAATTAGTTCTGTTTCTTAAGAGAGCCCTAATGCTTCCAGGAACATTTATCTAAGCCACCCATCTTGGGAGCCGAATTCAGTTCTTATTCTCTCTCAGTCTAGACTCACCTGGCTCATTACCTGTCACCATGCAGAGACCTCTGTTCCCACAGAGAAAGATGAACAGAAGCAACAGGACAGAGCAGTACACTCATGGGCCCACGCAACACAGTCAGAACAGAAGCTTCCTGAAGCTTATTGGCCGCTAAAAGCCCCAAGTGTGTCGTGTGAGGAGCACATTGTCTGAAATCTAGTAGCTGCCTATGTAATCTCTGTTGAACTGATGGTTTCCATAAAAACCCATTCAAGAATGCTAGGAGTTGCCCTACAAGATAAGCATCCCTCTTATCATTTATTTCTTCTTAGGAGACTCAAGGACAAAGCTGCAACCAGTATGTTTGCATTTGAACATTTGGACTTGTCTACTGAAAGCTCCATACAGCCTCATTCAGGCTACAGTCACGATAAGAAATAGAGCGTGTGTGAATACATGCATATATAAGCACATCAGCTATTTCTTTCTATATATACATATGTTTATACTACATTCATATATACCATTAAGTATAAGGCTTTGAACATAGTTAGGATTCAGTATATTTTGGCAATAATTAAAGACTTGATTTATATTTTCAGCTTATAAACTGTTTTTTACACATGTACATATACAAAAGTATGTATATGCATGAATACAACCCAAACTAAGGATATAAAAGGGACTCTTTTAACCATGCATGGTAGCATATAGCTTGTGTTTTCAATACAAATATACGAGGATCACTGGAACCTAAGAATTCAAGCCCAACCTAGAAAACAAATTGGATTTCTGGCTAAGAAAAAAAATGAAAAAAAGAAATGAAATGATTCCCTTCACTACAATTCATGTAAGGACTATTTAGTGTTGAACATTTATCATACAACAGTAACCAAAACAAAGGACAAACCATTTGTGGCTCCGGCCTGAGCACTTTGCCCAATCTATGATCATAAAGGCTGGATTCCCTCAGTGCTTCCTGCTTCAGAAGTAGAAAATGACAACCTGGGCTGGGGTTGGTAAGTAACATTTCACCCTGTCCGAATCTCCACCAGGGGCAAAAACATAAGAATCATGTCACACTTTTTCTCCATTCTCCATAACTGACTTATTTACGAGAGAAATAATTGTAGACTGCATGCTAAATTTGAAGTTGAGCACCAATACGTGCCTATGTGTGTTTGTGTGTATAAAACATGAGAGATTAGTGAAATTAAAATGGATAGCAATTCTGATAAATACTTAAATGAGTTACACTGGAACTTTCTATGTGAAATTAAAAAAAATACTAAGAGTTAATCACCCTTCTGGGCATTGGTAGCTCATGCTTATAACCAACTTAAGAGGCTGGGATCTAAGGATCCCGGTTTAAAGCCAGCTCAGGCAGGAAAGTCTGTGAGAGTCGTATCTCCAATTAACCAAAAAGCCAGAAGTAGAGTTGTTACTCAAATGGTAGGGTGCCAGCCTTGAGAGTAAAGCAAAGGAAAGGAGTCTGGACTTTGAGTTCAGTTCAACCCCAAGCAATAGCACACACACACACACACACACACACACACACACACACACACACACACACACAATCAAGGAGGGGAAAAAAGAATTCATAATCCTAAAGAGATGAGTTACAAATACAAATCCATCCCCCACGTGTTTAGATCATTTCGGTAATAACATATCCAAATGAGAACTAGGTTGTAAGGGACAGTGCCTTACGTACATATGGTTAGTATTTGGGAATGACATAGGTGAGGATCAGATTCTGTGTATTTCTTGATACTGCTGTGCTGGGTCTGTTTTGTAACTGCTATATTCCAGGACTCCCTTTCTCTTTTGTTCAACTTTATTACCTTAGGCCATGCCTGTTTGGTGCCAAGCTCAATACAAAGCCTCGTGGATGTCATAATGCTTCTGCCTAAGATATACTACAGTTTGTCTTGATGCCCTTTCTTTGAGCAGCAGTAGAGGGTAGAATATAATATATACTGCAGAACAAAGAAGCAGATCCTGCAAGCCCAGGGTAAAGGAGAAGGTGAGCTCACACTTGACCTTTGGCTTCAAGAAATGCTAAGTGTTCCCAAAGGATTAAGCCCTGCCAGGTCCTCCTCCCTCCCATGTCCATCCATTTAGCCTGCCTGTCCCCAAGGAAATACTGACAATGTCTCCACCGGAGGATTCGGGGTCACCAGGGAAGGAAGGAATTTCTGTAAACACAATCCTTTTGCAGATTTCCTTCTCCACCTGCTTCCATCCCCAAACAAAAGTAAGCCAGGCCTTTGTGATCTCCAGAATGGATAACACACAATACATTAAAAAACATTTATGTAAAATGTAACACGTAATATGTAAAACACTCTAAAGAGAACACTGTGCTGTTCACTATGTCTTAAAAGAGACAAGTCCCAGGGGCCTGGAGAGTAAGTACACAAGGACAGGACAGAATGGCTGTGCTTAATCTAAATGAAAAAGAGAGGAAGGGGAGCCTTCCTCACTTTTCAGGTCATGCCCCTTTGTGAATTGCCACACAGAGACCACCTCAATGTCAAATGGCAATATTCAGACAACTACTCCCAAACACGGGGGAGTTGGCCCCCAGACAAAAAAATACTGCAGTAATATAACCCTGGGAGGGAAATGTGTTTTCAGTTACTCCAGGGCGGGGTCCCGCCTTTCCCACAGGCTCTTCCTAAATAGGAACTTGGCAATGGGATTAGCAGAGCAGGAGGGGATGTCCTTGGCTTTAGAGGTGAGGCCCATTAGGGTTCTGAGGAAAGTTGGGCCAAAGCTCTCCCCGCTGGTAATAACAGCATCACATCCATATTATTAATTTTCCTGACAGGCAGCTCTAGTTACCATGAAGGCACCACAAAATCAAAACATACGCATGTCAAGTGGCCCCATCTGCTATGGGATTGTGCCAAGACCACGTCACATCAACACGAGGAAGCAGAGCCCGGCAACTCAGACCAGGTGCTGGGTCCTGAGAGCAGTCCCCGACTCGGAGAAAACCATCAGAGCTTGGTGGAAGGAGCCAGAGAAGTTCTTTTGGTGACAGCCCTTTATCTTGGGCCTGGGCTTCTTGCGTGGAAGAGAAGAGTCTTGGGACTCCACATCTGGCTACATCTGGCTTTGAGGCCAGTTTCTAAACAAAGCCACACAGACCTCCCGGCTGCTTCCAGTTTGCCTGCTGCATTTAGTTTCATCCGGGCAGGACAATGGCAGTCTGGACTTAAAAAGACATGTGGAGGAATGCAATGTCCTTATTTGCAAATGGGGTTGAACTATGAGTTCTGTTGGGCTGAGGATTTGGGGCATGTAAGAAGCAGAGGAGAGAAAGGTTTTAAATCAAAATATTGGTTACTAGGAATGCTGGTGAAGTGACTGAAGAGCCTCCAACACAAGTGGGTCTTTTTTTGCAGAGCCATGTATATTGGCTAAATAATGCCAATTAGATGGGCACAGTGGGCAATGACCCAGCAACACAACTCAGATACATACAGGGTGAGCCTACACATGTACCTTCTCCTCTTATTCCCATCCCTCTTACCACAACCAAGGCCAATTTCTGGCAGTGGCTAGAGCAGCCATGACAGCAAAAGGCTAGAAGTCTCTAAATTTTCATTTCAGACTTTCTGATCCTTTTGCAGGACCTCCCCAGATGGCTCATTAATTTCCCACTTTGACCACTCCTAATTCTACTGCTTCCAGAGCAGGAAGGAAGATGTAAACCCAAATCTGGAGTCAATTGCCACCAGTGCTAATGAATAAGGCAGGCCCAAAGTTGGCAGGGTTGAGCCTACTGGTGTTCTCATGTACCCAAGCTAAGAGCAACCAGGCTTGGAGTTACTGGTATCTCACGCTCTAGGAGCCTTCATAGTAGAAGAGGCTGGACCTTCAGTACAACATTCTGACTCCCACTCCCGATCACACTCCTTTGGCCTTCAAGGACACAACTGGTCTATTCTCTTTGGGCCTGAGTTGGTCTACCAGGCAGTGGCTACCTTGAGGGCCGGAGAGCAGCTGTCTGACAACACAGCTCTGAGGAGATGAATGCATCCTGACTGCCAGGCCCCCGGGGGTAAATGACTTCCCTCATTGTTTCGTTCTCCATTCAAATAGCCATGGCATGTCAGTCTTGCTGGCCTCCTTGATTGTGCAGAAATAAATAAATGAATTATGTTGTTGGGGTTTGGGCTTCAGCACAAACACATGGTCTGCATTTATCCACACAGTGAGAGGTCCACCAGCCACTTGATATAAAAGAGCAAAATGATAATTCTTTTCTTTAGGCGCTCTAGTGCCATATGGAATGTATATAAATCATATTTTTGTTTTAACAGCGGAGGCTTTGTTGATAGATAAACATGTGGTTTATCTAAAAAAAAGAGAGAGGATTGTGCTTTGAACAATCATTTAATGGCCATGGATGTGCCAAATAAAAATAAAAACATAATTTTGAAAAAAGCTGGCCTCATGCCCAAACCCCTAACAAGGAATTTCTCCTTAACCAAAGTGGTTAAAGCCTGTCGATCTGTTTTGAGTTTAAGCTGAGCTCTACTCAACCCCAGGACAAATGGAATCCTGGGCTAATGTGCTCTAATAAGACAAGACGTTACCTTTATGAATGACCTCATGGAGAAGAGGTTGGCGAGCATCGTGGAGAGGCCTTGAGCCAGGCAGCTCTGGGCTATGAAACCCAGCTTCAGCTCTGCGAGGCATATTGCATCATCGCCCTCTTTCCAATTCCAGCTCGGGATGTTTAGCAGATGGGCCTGTGGAAACAAACGCAGGTATGAGACCTTGCTTTGTTGCATGCTTGATTGCTTCAAATCTCTTCTGGGAAATGTGGCAATTGCTTAGGTACTCAACTCAGGGTCCACCTCCAGACTTTTCCTTTCTTTCCCTGGCTTGGATCTGGCACTTGGTGATTTGTTCTACACTTCTGTTCATCAGACCTCAAGTCTCTCTACAACAATGCCTTTGTACCACCAAGCCTTACCCCTCCCACGTCCGTCCATGAGCCAAATTCAGAGGCCTACAGGGAGTTTTCTCTGGTGGTAGACACATCAACTCACACTACCACTAGGAGGTCTGGCTAGCTTGTTCATAAACTGGCTCCTCAAATAGGCCAGGACTGCCAGGAGCCTATGTGTTCTTGATTTCTCACTCGCCTTCCTCCCCAGTACTCTGGGCCAGTGACTCTAAACTTTGAGTACACATCAGAATCACCTACAGAGTTTATAAAACCACAGATTTTTCATTCTAACGATATGGGGAGGAGGGGCCTAGAGGATTAGTCATTTTCCTATATGAGATCCTCTTAATTGTCACCTTGATTATAACTAGGAAATACCTAGATTAGTAAAGCCCACTTCTGAGGTGCTCAGAGAGGGTATTTTCAGAGATAATTAGAACCTAAGGGCTCTGACCAAATGAAAGATTTATGGTAGGAAGAGGATCCTAGTCAGATAAAGTCTGTCTGTAGAGGCATGTCTTCTATTATGCTCTAACCACCTCCTATATTTCTGTCTCTGAACCCCAGCTGCCATGACGTGAACTGCTCTGCCCCTGCCATGCCTTTCCTATAATGACAAATTGACACCTCTGCAAGTCAAAATGAATCTTTCCGTGTGTGTGTGTGTGTGTGTGTGTGTGTGTGCACACGTGTGCGCGCATGCACACGTGCTCACACGCACGCGTATGACACATGTGCATGCCAGTCCTGCGGCTTGAACTCAGGTCCTAGGCTGGGCTATATCCCTGAGCTTCTTTAGCTCAAGGCTAGTGCTCTACCACTTTAGCCATAGTTGTACTTTCAGGTTTTTCTTGTCTAATTGGAGGTAAGAGTCTCATACACTTTCCTGCCCTGGCTGGCTTTGAACCATGATCCACAAATCTCAGCATCATGAGTAGCCAGGATTACAAATGTGAAACAAAAGTGCGCAGTTAATCTTTTTCTCTTTTAAGTTATTCTTTTAGAGATTGTTTACAGCAGCATCAAAGTAATGCAGTGAGGAAGCCAGTGCTTCTGGTCTGGGAGGGTGGTGGGCACATGCTAAGAACCACTACCCTAAATTATCAGAAAAATCCATCTAGCAATCTTAGAATCTGTTTCGGAAAGACCGATTTTTTTTAACAAGTAAATCCGATCCCAAGACATGGATCCGAATGTAAACTGATACAATTATTTTCAAGTGGAGAGTCATCAATAATACACTGAAATAAAAAAAAATCTAAATTCAAAACAAATATCTAGAGTTGGGAAAATTCAGTAAAAAAAAAAAGTTTAGCATCTTGGGTTCTAAATTAATCAATTATATTAATTTGAAATGAGAATGTCTAACTTGGCCGATGATACAAAACAGGTATACATGCACAGAGAAGGAGAGAAGGCAAGAGAATAAGAGTAAATGTGTGGCTAACTAAACCCTCAAATAGAAGCCATGTGACACATTACAGAGAAAGCTAATGTTTGTATGTTAGAAATGGTCTCCAGAGCAAGAGAAATTAATGTTTCATTGTGTGTGAACAGGTCAGACAAATTCCAGTTTTAGCAGTCAGATTTCAAAAGGGAAAATGATTCATCAAACAGCTTCCAAAGGAAAAGGACAGAGACAAGAGGAGATGACTGTTCTGGAACAAATCTTTTGAGGAACAGTAAAGAGAACCAGAAATAGCTAACGCACAGAAGCCCCCCCCCCACCAATCCTCACAGAAACGGTATGCATCCATGTGAATATCTCGGGTGCTACTGGGTCAGATTAGCTTCCTTCTGACAGCTGGATATAGGAGTGACTGCCATATATTAGATGAGAGCTTACTTGATAAAAGGGCTTTCTTAGGATGTACTTTATCTAATAAATAGAGAGGGCTGCCTTATAAAACACAAGGTCTACTTTCTTTAGAGGTATCATTGCCCCAACTTGTTGCAGAAAGAAACAGCCTCATTTGCATAGGATGTTGAGTCCTAGAGCCCTTCTAAGCCCTTGCTTGAGCCAAGACTTTACAGCTCCTCACACTTCATCCCAAACTCTTCACTGGCTTAAGAACTGTAAGAGAAAACATTAATGGAAGGGAAGAAATATCTCATGTGCAGTGACATCAACTAAGAAGAACAAGGAGAAGCTTTCACTCCAGTCATGGACAACACGTATAGGACAGGAAATCTGGGTGGTACAAGCCCTAGAGAGACTCCACATCACCTTCATATCACCTTGCAACAAACAAGGAAAACCTTCTCCAGATCATCTGTCAAATCCCTTTGTGGCATCCAGGTTATGAAGCCCAGGCATGTCAGCATGGATCTCTCTTTAGGACCCCATCTGGTTTGAGTTCTTTAGGCACATTTTTCATGTGATTACACATGAAAGTCACATTTGTTTTGGGCTTCTTTTCTACAATCATGGGGCAGCAAGCGAGGCAGATGCACCAAAGGCTGAGAGGAAAGACTGTGTGAATGAAACCAGAAGAGGCTGACCCATTAACTCAAACATTTTTTTTTAACCTTCTGGCAACTTTGTCCTCTTTCACTTGAGGGAAGTTGAGGCTGGTCGGAAATGCTGACATTGTCACCAAGGAGTCTAGAGGCATTTTTTTTTCTCTCACTTGAAGGAGACAAAGAGCAGGTCCCTGCATGCCAGGACTTCTCTCCATTTCTGCTACTGCAGCACCCATCCTCTCCAGGGAAACTAACAAAGATGAATTCCAGCCCCACCTCTTACCACATATACAACCTTGGGGAAGAACCAGGAGGAATAAAAAAAGACAATAAATAAGAAAAACACTGCTGTCATTAAAAATCTTTAAATGGCCCCTCAAAGCCCACTTGATCAAAGTTTGGTCTCTAGAATGTTGGTATTGAGGATGATACAATCTTTAGGGAGTGAGGCCCACCACATGTTCCTCAGGTCATTGGAATTGGAGGTATGCCCTTCAGGGGATAGTTAGATGATCCGTTTTCTCTTTTGGCTCTGAGCTAAGCCATTTTGCTCCTCTATACTCTCCCACAATGATGTACAAGGACATCACAGGACCAAGGAGCAGCACCAATTAATCTTGAACTAAAACCTACAGAATGTAAGCAAAAGTAACCTCTTTTCCTCATTATAATGTACGTTGTAAGTTGTAAGAGTTGATAGAAACCTCAACAATCTTGTACAGCACTGGACAATTAGTTGGGACTTGGCTTCCAAGTTAGACAAAATGCCACTTGGGCTTCCAAGTCCTCATTAGTTCCCATCTGCTGGGAAAAGAAATTCTTGAATTAATAGGCCATTAGAAGTGACACCTTTCGATGATGTCACCAATTGTTCTTTGCTTGAAGAATTTCAAAGCATGTACACTGTAATTAGCAGAGGCACCATTTCTATTGTCTTTTAAGAGATGACTGGACTGCAGTTGCTTCTGTCCATAAGATGTGGAAATACTAGAGCGATTTGCTTGGGAGAACACCAGACCTATAAGCCTGCTCTTAAAAAAAAAACACAGTTTGGTTCAAGGGGCTTTGATCCCATTTTATGAGGTGGCAACTGGCTCTTTTGTCTCAGCTCTCTGACTGCTCAGTGACAAGACCTCTACACTCACCAGAGTTGCTCTGTCCATGTCAGACCCAGGGTCCGAAGTTGCACTAGTATGCTAAAATGCACAGATGGCCCAATGAGGACAAAATTAGGTCATGAATGTCAAATCTCTTTTAACCCCATCAAATAGGACACAAATGCCTGTAATGATTATGATGACAGGCTGAAGAATAATTCCTATGGAAAGAAAGGAGGCCTATATCCTCCTAGGAGCTAAAATATCAACCACCATTAGTTCAAAGGAGATTGACACAATTTCTGTTTCAAGCCTTGTGCCCGTGTGGGATCAGCTGCCTTTTGGAATGTGTTTCTAGTGATATAATTTTCCACACACATGCACACGCACCAATTTGGTCCATGTAAACAAGTTTAAATGGGTGTAGATCTACAGGCATCTAGGATGGATGCAGAGAATGTACCAAGAGAGAAAGGAAAATATATTGAAAGAAGAGAGGGAGAAAATCTTGGGGAAAGGAGAGGTTGGAGACTACATGGAAACAAAAAAGCTGTGATGCAATTTGAAGCACTGTCTGCTTGTCACTCTACAAGGAAGAACAGTACAAATAATGACAGGTGGACTTTTCCTTTCTGCTCTGAAATGAAGAGATGAGATAAAGAAAAAGTGCCTTTATGTCCAAATTTTCCCTTGTATCCTTACTAATCTTATGGAGTTCTGAGTCTGATTGTTTGCCTGACCTTGAAGCCCAAATAGTCTGGGATGGCTCTAAACAAGATGTCTTTTAAGCAAATAGTCATGGGTCTGTTGATGTGTCTTCCTTCCTCATTTCGGAAAAAGAAAAAATTCTACAATGCTTAGGGCTGGCCAAGACATTCTGGATATTGTGTTCGTGTGATTAGCGATCAGGTACCATCTGGAACTTTAGGCTAGTTGAGCTGCCTGGAGTTTGACAAGAGCTACATAGCTGAAAATCATTCTTAATTTCTTGAAGATGCTACATCAGCACTGCTGGAAAGAGGGGGAAAGGGAACTGACATCCCTTTCTAAACATACAACATTAATTTTTTCCCTACTCGGTCTAAATCCAGCCAAGAAGCCAAACAACAGCTTAAAGCACTCCTCCTCTAAATGAAATTTCAAATCACAAATGAAAGAAGGAGTGTTCCTTGAGGCAGGAGCTGTCACCAGCCACTGTCTGGCTAATAAAATTCACCTCCACCTCACAGGGACTGCCGTAAAACCCTTCTCCAGATTGACACCTGCGAGTTATCAACATCCTTATCTCCTATCCTTATCTCCTCAGTTTTCCACCGACAAACAAGGGAATGTGACCTTGGGTGCCCACCACCAAACCCACTGGCTCAAGCGCCACACACTCTCCAGTGGAGCCACCTGCTGAGGGTTGGGCAATAGTTGGCACTGGGCAGCAATTCTGAGCAGTGGGCCAGTTGCTGGCAGCAGGCTCCACTCAGCACTGGCCTCTGATGGGCCTCCTCAGAGCAAAATGGGCCAGCACTTGCCAGCAATTAAGAAATAATGGCACGGTGCTGGTGCATTTGGCAGAATGGGGTTTTCTCTGGGTCACCTGACTGCCTATTTCATAGGTAATATGGTCTGTAAGATGAGGCATGTTCTCACTCACAACCCAGCAGGGAGTTATTCCGTGCAGACAGGACACCTGGCCTCAGGTCCTGGAGTAGCTTCCAGTTTCTAAGCTTCATTAAGGGGATAACTGGTACCATATCAAATAGAGCAAGGTGCCACCTTTCCTCCCTGAAAGCTGTTTTCCAAGGGAGCTTGCCGACAGGCTGAGCGAAGGAAAACTGCCTTCCGATGAGATGCTTTCAACTGGCTGGCCGAGTAGCAATCACGGGAAGATAATATGGATGCTAAGGTTTGGTTCCTTCCACTTAACCTCCATTGTCAGCTCTCCTACTAGGATCATGCCTCTGGGCTCAATCTTTGGAAAGCCACCTCTGTTCCTGAATTCAACTTTTCAAAGTCTTATCTCGAATTTGAAACTGTCAGGCTCCACTTTCATCACTTGACTTGCCTTTCGCTCCCTCAAAGTCACCTGGTCTCAGGTAGCTAAGCCCTGACACTTTCCAGGAATGCTCCCTACGTTACCTGCTAATTCTCTGAGGTCACAAAATAAGACTTTTGCTTCACCAGTATCCATGTGGGGGGTCAGATAGGTGCTAATCGAAATGTAAATACTCAGTAGATATTATTTGGTGAAATGACTGCCATACACAGAAATGGAAGTTGTTTGAAGATAATTATGGATATATTCTAAGAATACATCGACATTTGAACTAAGGACTTCTGTAGGTGTTTCCAGAATGAATGAACAATGTATATGATGATGTTTTCTCAGAGGGACCCATTGCAAAGAAGATACTCAGCTGAGGAAAGACCCAGGGAGAATTTTTTACCTATCATATCTCTTTACCAGGCCTTTGGCTCAACACTGCTCCGTGTGTGTGTGTGTGTGTGTGTGTGTGTGTGTCTGAAGGGGATGAAATTGGAGTCCAGAAACAGTCCGCCATCCTACCTTATTGTGATACTGCAGCATCTGAGTGATGATTCTGATCTTCGGATGATAGTTCTTTATGGAGATCACTCTGGAAAAAAAAAGACGGAAGCAGAGCTGAAGCCTCTCCTGACTGCTGGAGTGAGTCCAAAGGAGGATTCATTTGATGAATGGGCTAGCAGCCAGGGCCATCCAGAGTGATGGCAATCACCGCTCCAGGTTAGGCTGAGTAACTACTACCGCACCCCTTGATAATGCTTTAAAAAAATCACAAGACAGCAGTGTGTGTTCTAAAACATGAGGGGCCCCGTGATTTCTGGGTGATGGGTGCTACTTCTGTGTAGACTGAAGATGAGGGAGCCTGGCTTTACCTGGGGCAAGCCCCAACCCTGGGGTCAAACATTAGGAATCAGCCCTCAAACCATCTGCTCTGAGTCCTGTTCTCCTAGTTCACAACTTGGAGACAATATGGTCAAATAAACAAGTCTCCCAATGAACAGTTCTAATCATCACATACACTTGGTCTGCTTCTCATGCTAAAAGAATGATTTGGAGAGACTCAGTTTCCCTTAAAGAATGACTCAAATGTTGGACAGACACAAGTGCCAGTATCTTGCAGAAGTCATATAATCTTGTGAATAATTCCCATCCATCTCCCTCAGTCCATCCTGGGCAACAGCCACCCTAAGTCTACTCCTCACCAGGAATCCTGGTGTCAGTCACAGGCCTGGAGGGGGGAAGTGCCGGGAGAAGACAAATGGAAACACCTGGCTCCCACTCCAGCTCTTGTGTTAATGAATCAGTGACCTTCGGGAAATCCCTGGGCTCTGTTCCTTCTTCCTCATCTGGACATGGGGCAGGCAATGGTACCTGCTTTATTTACTTCACAAGCTTGGTATGAAGAGCAAATGGGAGGACCAGATGTGGAAATGCTTTGAAATCATTAAAAGCTCTCTCCACTTGTAAGTTATGGTTTTTGTCATTACCGACCCTGTCAGAGGTGACATTGTACATTTCCTTCTGTGACAAGGAAGGCTAAAGAATGGAATTCCACGGAAAGGCCCACCTCCTAAGCCAGATTTTATTTTAATGTATTTATCCCAACTGCCCCCACAAAATTCCTATCAAGCATTGCCTGCCACTTTGTCCCATTCTATATAAAATTAGAGTAGAAGGCAGCCCAGAAACAGCTTTCTCAGAAAAGCTGTCAGTTGTGAATTTAGGAAATGGATCAAGAAACGGCCTCTCCAGGTACAAATCTACTCTGGGCTTTTGCACTTGAAGGATCTCATTTGGCTTTTGAAAAAGTGTTGTGTTGGGCTCTGCTTATAACTCACAGACTTTGAACCTCTGTCAGCCTCTCAGCACAACGCAGAACCTCAGCCAGTGTGCTGCCTTAGCGCTTTTCAAATGGCTTTTTGACATTTTAGTTTCAGAAGGGGCAGTTTGGGCCTCATTAAACTAAGAGAAAGGGGAAATATACAAATAAGAGAAAAGAGAATCCATTTTGAGTCCTTACCTTCCTATTTCATTTTAGGCCTTGGCTATAATTCTAGTTGAATGGCTTCAGTACAATTCTGATACTACCTATAGTGCAAAATCTCTATATCCTGGCATCCCATTACTCACCCTGGTATCTATTTGCATTTATATTAATCCTATTATATTCAGGATTTAAATAAACTATCAAAAGAGATACACCCATTTTAAAGCTATTATTTCTTTCATCATTATTATTTATTTACCACCATCATTATTATTATTTCATCATTCATCTTTTGAGAGAAAAGAGTGCAGTCTCAAACTTCTTTGTGAGATCAAAACCATGATCAAAATCTGGATTAACTGGGCACAGTGGCTCACTTCTGTAAACATAGCTACTTAGGAAGCTGAGATCTGAGGATCAAGATTCAAAGCCAGTCCAGGCACAAAAGGACCTGAGACTCTTGTCTCCAATTAACCTCTAGAAAAGGGGAAGTGGGGCTTGGCTCAAGGGTAAGGTGGTAGCGTTGAGCTGAAGAGGTCAGGGACAGCACCCAGGCAGAGTTCAAGCCCCATGACCACCCCTTCCTCTCCCCCCCAAAAAAAGACAGACAGACAGACAGACAGACAGACAGACAGACAAATGGGAAACTTCTCAACCTTGGTAAATATCCAAGCTTCAGGCAGATAGGGACTTTTGTGTAGATCAAAGGGTAGCTATTGACAATTAACCCCAAGGGCCTGGGAACACAATGTAGGTGAAATTCCTTCTCCTAGTTCCTCCCTACTTCTGAAGAGTCTCTTTAACCCTGCTCAAACCACTTTCTTTCAATTCATGCCGAAGAAAAGACACATTCCAAAAAAGCAAAGCATATTGACTTTTTAGGCATTTCAGAGTCATGAGATGTGACTGTAGATAGGTCTATGGAAAGAACAAACATTGTACAGATGTTCTTCTAGAATGAGAAGAGACTGTGGTGTTAGACTTGGAGCCAAAATTAAAGATAGAGGGGACAAAGCTAACCAAGCCCAAGTGTAGTTTTACAGAGGGCACCCCCCAAAGAAGCGTAGGTAAGTGTTTGCATCCAAAAAGGCTTAAGAAGCACTCTATATCATAAGCTCTCTGAGGTGCCTGTTAATAAAATCACTGAAAATGTTTTCAGTGAAGCCAGGTGCAGTGGCTCACGCCTGTAATCCTAGCTACTTCAAAGCTGGCCCTGGCACTGAAGCCCAAACTGAGAGACTCTTATCGCCACGTAATCACTTACAAAAGGGAAAGTGGGGCTGTGGCACAAGGGGCATGGCCATAGCCTTGAGCTGAATTGCTCATAGACAGCACCCATCCCCAGAGTTCAAGCCCAATTACTCATAAATAACTAAGTAAATAAATGAATAAATCAATAAAAATTTCAATGACCATTACTCATTTAGGGAAATGAGTTGAAACACACCACACTGAATGACCAAGCACCTCTTCGGAGTGATACTGATCAGTCTGCTGTAAACACTGGGTTGGCTCTAACGCTGCTGAAAATTTGGGCCAGATAATCATCTGTACAGTACCTGTGCTGCCTGGGCATAATTAGCAGCCTCCTTGTCTCCCTCCTCCTAAGACCAGCAAGGCTGCCTATCCTAGTGCTGGCAACTGAAAACATCTCAAGAAGATGCAAAGACTTTTGGGAGGCAAAAATCATCCCCAGCAATGGCACCTCGGTTCTTCTTCCACTCCTGCCTGTGCCCTTCTACGTGTGTCTTCGAGTTCTGCCTCCAGCAATCTGAAACTCAAGAGTAGCTGCAAGACCCAGAGAAGCTGCCACGTGTGAACACTGAGCTTCTTGTAGCATGGTTCCCTCTGTTTCTCACCTTCCTCAAAACCACAGCCTCCATGCCACCAAGCAAATGCAGGGACCATTGGTGGCGCAGCTCATGTGGGAAAGATGGCCCTACAAAGCTAATGAGCACCCGGTGCATGCCAAAGGGCTGTAAGTGGGCTATGGAGGGCTGAGCCTCAGGTCTTTCCCACTGAACCCCGGCGTTACCTCATAATGTTGGAGGCATCTTCAGCATCCGGGTCAGCGCAGTACTTATTGGCAAGGATCAGGCACGCATCTGCTGACTCTATCTGCGACGCCAAAAGGAAAATAAAAAATCACAGAACACATGCATATAAACAGCCACACTCAACTGCACCCTCTCTCTGTTGTCAGCGCTTAGAGAACCTGGTGTTTTTGCAAGAAAAGAAAAAAAATCCTAAATGACTATAGATTATAGTTTTGTTGTTGTTGTTTTGTGAAAAGTGTAGGCTGCAGGTTCTGATTAAGGGATAAACATTTCATCTTATTGTTGCTGGCAATTAGACTTTGGCATAGCTGTTTACATGTGGATCGCCAGGTTCCTTAAATGCGATTAATTAAGCTTTTTAATTTCCTCCTCACCGCCTTTCTCAATTATCTGCGCCATCAAACTAAGCGTCTAACCAGAAATGGACTATGCCTCTTCCCTCATTATCAGCAAGTTAATTGAGTAGTTGGGGATTCAGAAATTTAGACTCCAAAGACCTTCACCTAAGCCTGTTATTTTTTCACAGTCATCATGTGTGCTAAGAAGAGGCTGGAGTTCTAAAGTAGGTGACAGCTCTGTGTTGTTTGATATTCAAATACTCAAAAAGACAGCAGACCTATATGTATGTTGTGATACATTACAGATGAACTCAAGATTCAACCTACTGACATATCAGAACATGAACCAAGAGGGGTTTATTTCCTAGAGGGGCCCATGAATCTGATAGGGTAAAAACCGCTTGCATTAAAATTAGGTCCATGAACTAAAAACAAAACAAAAATCCAACCTCTTTTCTCTGTTCTTCTAAGATTTCACATTAACCATAACGTGGGTCATGTCTGGATAATATTAAGATGAAGAGACTTAATAAGCATGAGAATTCTCATGGTGTCCCAGGTCTGCAATCTGTCTCCTTGGTATGTTGTACTTACTAGACCATTCCTGCATGGGTGGGAGAGAATGTTTGCCTCCGTGGTATGTCATAAATTGTCTGTAGATTTCCTTAGTAATGCAAAGAATTTATGCAGATCCTCTTGGATTATACATGCTTGTCAATTATTTGTATTTATAGAAATATGTGGTGACCACAGTTAACATTTAAATTTCAGTGGCTTCAGCCATATTGATGAAAACCGACTGGCATGTGGATAACTGAACAAGCTTGCAAAATCTATGTGAAACAAATAAAAATAGATTCCATGTTGCTATCATGTCACTGTCACTTCTAAGGTTTGGGGGTGCTTTGGAAAAAGATGCTAATTTAGCAGGCTGGGTGGGGAGGATGGGCCAAATTGGCTTACCAAATAATAGTAGGCACCTTTCAAGTGTAGTTTTGCACCCTGAATCTTTAGCGAGGCCAAAACATTCAATGCCACAGTTCTATGGCTTCGTAAGATTTTAACTTATTTTTCCTTTACTCTAATTTTTCTTCCAGATGTGATGAATGAATGCTGGAACTATATAGAGTCCAAGTCATGTATTCAAGATAGAAACTGATAGATTGTCATGTTGTATTAAGACTCAGGTATGTCCAGGGACGGGCAGAATCAGCTTTAGGTTAAGAGTAGTCTAACTGTAGAATGTTTCTAGGTGGCCTGGCATGTCACAGCAGAGCCTTCTACTGGGCTCAGTAGAAGGGTGATGTCAAGGTTAATGATATCTGAGTTATCTTATTAGAGGTTCAGGAGATTGCTTTTGGCCATCCTGAAAGGTATTGCCCTATCCCCCACCTCCCATTCCCTTCCTTCTTACCTTGACTCTTGCAAGATCATGTGGATTGAGGACTGAACCCTGATAAAACTCCACCTGAGTAAAATGTCGCTTGAATAGAGCCTCAAGCTCCAGGTTAGGGGAGATACTGCACAGGGAGAAAAGAAACAGCCATTACTATCAGGGACTGAAGAGTTTAGCCTCTGTGTCTCCCTTATCTCCCATCACCATGGGAGGACATGAGCAAAGTTCTTGACTTTCAAAGATATAGACTTTAACTATAAACCAAATCTAGCAGAGATGAAACCACAAGGCCCCTCGTCTTTATTTACCAAGGCTGAGTGAGGCCTATGGAATGTACAGGAATATCGCCTGTCCTTTCTCTGTTTTTATGGGAGAAGCTAGAGCTATGCCAGCACTGTGATGTATCATTTTGTATCAACTGGACTGGGACACCAGGAGATGCCAGCCTAGGCATCATTGTTGAGTGTGCCTGCCGGATGTTTTCTGGGTGAAGCTAGATCTGGAATCGGCAAGCTCAGAGAAGCAGATGGCCCTCCTTAAATGTAAGTAGACTTCATTTTATCCACTGAGGGCCTGAGTAGGTTGTGATTTTGAGGCCTGGAAGAGAAAAAGGGTGAGAGAAGCCTTTTCCCTTGAAGGATTAGAATCAAACAAGTGGTTCATCTAATTACTCATTTACTAATTCTGTGGAGATAAGAACGGCACACCATCTGCAGAGATGGCCCTGGGCACCAGAAGAGGATGTTAAGTTACAACTTTGACATGTCAACAACTGTGCTAAAGCACTACTTGCCAAACATGTGTTAAGTACATAGTTATAATCATTGATAACCTTTGTGAGTGTCTCCTACGTATAGATAACATTCAACACCCTTGACAACTATTAACTCATTTAACCTCATAACAACCCAATGGGAAGGTATTCTATTGACCCAGAACTTTGAGAGAAGTTAATTAATTATGCCATCTATTGTAACTGTGACACTGATTAGAGTCTTAGGGATACAAAGATGAACCCTCATAATTAAAGCAGTAGCAGCCAACTTATTAAATAATAGGGAAGATCAGCTGTCTGTGCAAATATCAACTGATCCTTTTAAGCCCTCAGTGATAATGTGGGCAGCACTAGCCTGCCTTTGAGAGAGATGTCCCTTGCAGTTCTGTCACTTGATTAAACTGACCTCAGCATTCAGGAGTAATTAATACACGATCGATGATATTCTATTCTTGTTACCTGTGTGTTCATGTTGAAATGTTCAGCCAGGGCGAGAGCAGAACATACAGGCCTTAATATCTCTAGAACATTTCCTCCACTGGGCACTGGCCCCTCCTGTAGCATAGACCCTGAATCAGTTCTGAGAGTTTCTGCTCCTGTGTTGCCAGGGCCCAATCTACCAGGTCAGAATATGGTGATGAAAAATACCCCTCCTCTTACACAACAGCAAGTCAGAAGTGTGTCAGTCTGTGAACAAATGCCAGAGGTATTTGTTCTGGAACTAAGAGCTCGTGGCATTTTAACCTCGAGGGCTCCTGGAGGAGGACTGAGGCTTAGGGTGGTCAACCCCCCATCATGCCAACATCAAGAAATGCACTTTATGCTGACCCTTTGACAATGTGCCTTCTTTCACTTCATCTGTAGCAAAGAAGACACTTGTGGTGCTACTCATGTCAACATAGCAGAGACCACAAAGCCTCTTCAATCTTGTGTCCCTCAAAAGAGGATCAGCTACAGTGTGACCCATCACAATGAGGAGAGAGATGGTCTCCTGCTCTTCTCCCCATACAATGAATGTGACACCCACCTCCTAACTGGTGAACCCCAGTGTTATTTCTTCCTAAGATAATGTCCGATGTGGTCTGGGAACCACCCGTACAGAGATAGTCTCTGCATCCACCAGGGGACCTCTGTGTATTGAGTCCTCTCCTCCTGAGTGGGTAACATCCTCTCCAGGCCCAGCAGGGCTCCTGGCTTATTCATCTCTGCCTGCATCCCTAACCACTCCCATCACCATGGCTATGGATGCTCAGGCAGCCCACAGAGAGTGTGTGGCTGGATGCACTGTCTGCTCATGGCAGCCGCCTCTTACTTGTGAAGAAAGACAATCTCCACATTGACGTCATCCCGGTCCTTGTGCAGGAAGTCCTTCAGGAAGTTGGAAACACTCTCCAGAGTAATGTGTCCACAGACCACAATGTGCCTGAACAGGAGATGTCAGTGAGAACAGGTCAAAGCCCCGACCCCCCGGTTGTCACCTCCTCTGCCCCTGCCCTGTGTGCCCCCATCTCCAGCAAGGCAGTGGAAGCAAGCAGCTGGGGGTGGTGGCAGGCATGTGGAGGGGCCAGTGCCTGTCCCTGGAGAGCTGTGAGGTAAAGCAGCAATGCTAGCAGGTGCTCAGAGACTCCCAGACAGAAAAAAAAATGCATATGGCTGCTCACCTGATGCTGCACTTGCTCTCTCATGCACTCACTCTCTGGTGCGTGCGCTCTCTCTCTCTCTCTTCCTCCCCCCTCCCTCTCTCTCTCTCTCTCTCTCTCTCTCTCTCTCTCTCTCTCTCTCTCTCTCTCTCTCTCTCTCTCTCTCTCTCCTATTAAAAGCCCAACCATTTGGCCAAGTGGTTTTATGCATTTAACAATAAGTGACATTATGCTTGTGGCTTAAATGCTGCATTATCAACTCCCTTCCTGATTCATATCTCTCCCTTTCTGCCCACAAAGTGTCCTCCCGGGAGATTTACTGTATGAGACTTGGTTTATGACATAGAGCTTATCAGGTAATGAGATAACAAATCTTGCTGAAACGATGATTTTGTGTGTAAGAAAGCGGACTTTCATCAGGGTGGCTAATGTGCGGCTTGACAAGTTATAGGCTCGGCTGGCCATAAGCAGTAAAAAGGAAATTTTTGCATTTTTCCGCCATAACTTCTCTGACAATGGGGCCATGTAACACTTTACAGTAAGTGAGCATTACTCAGGGCTAAATGGGCATGAGATGCCTACAGAATCGGGATCATGCTGGTGGTTGTGTTGGCTCCAGAGGCTACAGAATGAGGGCGTTTCGCAATTTCCATGAGTGTTACATAGATTCCCTAAAAGACAGGAAGAAGCTGGAAAGACAGGTGGCTGGAAATGCTGGCTTTGTTCTGGGATGGGGTGGATTTCTGTTTCCAGGGGGGATGAACTTCCTGTCTAGAATTATGGAGATGAATAACTCCTTTATCATCTATCCACTCCTAAAGTGACCTCAGCATCAGGCTGCCCCATGCCCACTTCTATTTGCCTCCTGATGCCCAATTAGGTGAAAGCACTTGGACAAAAGAATGAACTCTGAGACAAAAGCTGAGCTTTATCTGTGGAGCTAACTACCACACTGGTGTTCCAGCAAAAGCCACTGAATGTAGCAAGAGACTTAACTCATTTCCTTAGGCCCCTCAATCTGCAGTGATACAGGGTGGATCTATCTAGCTGTATTTTATAACTGGAGCAGTTTGCAGAGAATGAAGCGATTTTCTGGCTAAGCCCTAGAAATACCAGATCCCTTGAACTTCATAATTACTCTGTGCACAAAGCTCATTGGCTGGAGGCAGCTCACATATAGCGGCAGTGATGGTGGGTTAGGTGACATCCCATGAGATGAAATTACAAGAGTCTTCCCTTTCGTGGTAATTTGGTGCCTGACTGCGTATGGGAGAATAATGCAGTAAACTCATTGGTGAAAGAGTAATGGTGCAGAACTAAGAGCAAATCAATAATATGCATGAGGCAGTTAATGGCATCACCATTATGAACTGTTATTGTTATGATCATGCACTTAATGACCAGACAAGGGATGGCCATGAAAGGGAAGGAAGCAGTGGCCATAAGTGGGCCGGTCCAGAAGAGACGTCATAACATGGTCACTTTGCTCTTAGCCTGTTCCTGCTAAATTAGTGAAGGTCTCCTGGCTCCTCGTGCCTCAAGCCTACATGATTGATGTCTCCTTTACTAGAGACCAGAGAATACACAGCTTATCAGAAGATGTGATACAATCTCAACACTTGGATTAGATAAGTATGTTCAGTGATACTGGGGCTTGAACACAGGGCCTTGTACTAGATAGGCAGGTGGTCTACCGCTGAATTATATCTTCAGCCCATTTTGTGCTGGTTATTTTAGAAATAGTGCCTTACTTCCTTCATGTTCCTGGACCATGATTGCCTTTGTTGTTGTTATTTTGGTTTTGTTTTTTTTTTACTTCCCAGTGGTGGCTGGACTGTGACAGGCATGTAGGACTACATCTTAGTTCTTTCTATTGAGAGGATATCTTGCAGGCTTTCCTCTCCAAGTTGGTCTGAAGCAGCAAACAGTCTTCCTGTTTACAAGTCCCCAAGTAGCTAGAATTACAGACAAGGTATATAAGCCACCAGTCCCAGTCTGCTTGTATACATTTTGTATTATATCCTAACTACAAATGGTGTTTGTAGAAATTCTCTTCTGGACCTGACCTCACCACAGATGACAATGGATTCGCCTGGCGGCATTCCATGCAGACATTTTCTCTGCAGACTTGCAACAACGCTAACATGTATCCCACAGTCAGCTGTCCTGACAGTCGACAATGTGGCTTGAAGGACAAAGTAAGTCAAACATGATTTTCCCTCAGTTACCCAGGATTTGTGGGATCCAGGGAAAGCTACTTATTCCCATCCAGTACATGAGAACCAGAGAGGTGACTGTCGCCCAGGTAGCCTCCTGTACCAGGCATCACAAAGTTCAAAGTTCTACACTGGTTATTGTTCAAAGCTGGGTGCAAGTCAATGATAGGTCTAAGGCAGTGTTAGAAGATTCATTCTTCTTATCCAGCATGCAAAGGAGTGAATGAACATCTGCCAGCAGCCCCACTTGCTCTTCTGAAATCATTCATTCTAAGACAGACAAGTGTGAAGTGTGGATGGGGAGGAGATGAGCTCCACTCCTCCCCCACACCTCACCCTTGAATCAAATGCTCACCTAGCTGATTTATTCCGGCTTAGAAAAAAAGTCAGGGTTCTCTTACTTGAAAATGTGCCTGGTATATATAAAATATATTCCAATGCAATCAATATTACCCTTTAAGCCTTTAATTAGCTTTCACTTCTCTTAAGAAGTAGACAAATGCTGACAAGAAAGGAGAGAAGAAAATAAAAAGATTGGCTTTTTTTTTCATTTGGTGCTAGCTGTCCAATACTATTCTAGACAATTGAAAAAAAATATATCTTTTAGCTATATCATGATTTCTGCGATGGAGAACAGTCCTTATCAAAAAAGAAGAAAAAAATCTTCCTTCAACATAATTGGTATTTTTGCTCAGGAAAAAAAGGCAAGATTGATTGAAAGCAGATTGCCTTTTTGCCCAGAGAGAGTTATTAGGTACATTATCATGGCAACCTTGAAGAGCCCATATTGTTCCAATCTGTCCTGTATCTGATTTGAAGATTTACAGCCTCCCCTTTTTGTGCCAATAATCATTTCCCTCCATTTTGTTTCCCGTAGAGTGGAAGTTATCAAGGAGTCCACATACTGAAAATGTTTGAATGCAGTCAGAATTGATGGCTGGGAGGGGAGAGGCAGCCTCTCACCCTGAGCAACCACGGGGTCAGATCTGCCCCTCCAGCCCTGTCCCTACAAGAGACAAGGGTTCTGTAGGAATGGGAGGGGTGTGTAGAAAACAGGGAAGATTTGTTTTCCAGAAATATTCTCAGCACTGTGGCAAAATCTCATGAGGGCTTTAGTTTGAAGAAGGATATCGTGATGAGAAGGAAAGCATAATGTATTGTCTCCTCCATTAATCAAAATACAATTGAAAAGTATTAAGATTGAGATCAGAAGTACCTTCCTTGCACAGACACATTAATTATTCCACAACATGATGTGAAGAAGCTAGAAAGATCTTTATCTGAGATGATCTGTGTTGGATTCCCTGATGTGCATGTAGCTACGAGGTGAGATTCATTATCAACACTGGGGTTGACAATGTTGGATTTTATAATTATAATGAGAGTTTTTAAAGGACTGGAGGCTGGAACCTGATTCATGAGGTCATGATTGAGGTCATGTGACATGTCTCACGTTCTTTAATGCCCAGGCTGGCTCTGAAATACAGTCCTCAGATCTCAGCCTCCTGAGTAGCTAGAATTAGAGGCATGAGTCATTGTGCCTGGCTTCCATTGAGTTCTATGAACAAATATTTCTTAGGCAAAAGAAACATTAGACATAAGTTAATGTTAATAACTTGGATGAAAGTGATCCATCTTAGATGCCCAGGACAGCATCTTAGTGACAAGATGGTCCTTTCTGGAAAGGAGTAAATGTCTGGCATTCAGAGTGGGTCTCTCAGGGCTAATTAGGAGTGGGTACCATGTACAGATCACAAAGCAGATATGGCTTCATGTGGAGTGTGATTTCATGGCATAAAAAACAATGCTTGACTGTTAGGGAAATTGCCACTCCCTTATTTCATGGGCTGATCCTCACTAAATAGTCGTAGCTTTTCTATCATGAACCATTTTCACCTCTCAGGGACAGCCTCGTGCATTTTCCAGTCATTCTACATTTTTCTTTGTGGTAGGCTAAGAGAGCCTGCATGCTTGTCTGGAGGCAGAACCCCAGTTGCAGAGCTCATTTAGTCAAATCTAGGATGCACTTCTAGGATGCACTTAGGGAAGAAGGCATAATGGAAGGATGAGCAGCCACCAGAAAGAGCTTTCAGAAGGCTGCAGTGAATGAAGCAGCAGGCGAACCAGTAAGCATGAGTCTAGTTCCATGAGCGTGAAAACCTACACACTTTAGGGGAAAAAAAAAGAATCAGGAAGTGGTTCTTAGAGCTGCTGGCTTTTGAAAAGAGCAAGTGTGACAACAAGATCATAATATAGGTATCTTAGTGTCAGAATGCCATCAGCAAAGGCTTATTCTAGTGCTTGTATTTGTTTGATGGGGAAACTGAGGTCCAGTGATGTGGCGAGTGTCATATCTGGGCAGATTTCTCTCTCCTTCCCTCCCTCCCCCTCTCTAAAGAGAGGGATTAGGTGGTGCTAGGGAAAGGAGCCTGGGCTGGGGTAGGGGGGAGGTTGCCTATCAACAACTGCTGGGCTCCAGTTCTGTCCTCGCTCTACTCCATGCCATCATTTTATCATGTCTAGATGTCAGCAGTTGCTTCTTAATTGATTTTCTTGTTTGTTGCCCCCACCACCCCCAGTTCCCCCCTCCCCACCTGAAGGTGAAGGAAAGACTTCAGCAAATCTGACTTCAATCAGGCTGCACAAGGGAGGGGACATCTTAGGTCTCTTCTTTAGCAGAGCCTCGCTCCGAGGAGACAATGTAAAAGGCACAGCTCTGGGCTGTTTATTTTTAAAGATACTATATCCATTTTTACTGGAACAAGTATAAAGAACTTAAAAAACCCATAGCTATCCTGTCACAATAAATCATAGAGAGTAAATTGAAAATCCTATACAGCTTTCTCTGAATACATTGTGCTCACTTTGTCAAAGAGGTAGATGAAATGTGGCATATATTGATCTAGATGTCTCTGTAAAACTATAATATTTATATCAAATACATATGCTCTACTCTCCTCTGTCTTTCTGCTGAGTCTTCTAATCATGCCTCCCTCATCCCCTCTCACAGTGCCCCAATGCAGGCCACCCCTGACATGACGGGAATAGGTTTTAAGACACATTCATCAAGGAGAATGGACAGCATTTTTATCACACAAGAAGCAGGGTGGTTAAAGACCCAATGACCCAGCCACACAACAGTCTGTTTCCCCTCCTACATTACACATGTATCTCTAAGCTCTGCATCTCCATGAGACTCATGCAAGTCGGGCTTCATGACCCAAACTGAGCTAGCCTTACTTCTGGCTGCTATGTCTTAATGCAATTCCCCCTTGTCTTTTAGGGTCATTGTTCCTCAGTTCTCTCCTGCAGGCTCAAGACCCTACATAGAAGAGGCAGCAGGCAAATTTAATTTACACCTCCACACTTCCTCCTCCACAGAGAGCCTGTCCTCAAAGGAGTGACTTACATGTAGGGGGTCTTGCTCCCTATTTTAATACCTAGCCCAAGGCCTTCAAAACTTTCAAGGCTTTCAATACCTCTTTGTTGGCCAATGGCTAGGCTAGCAAAGCAGGCTTAGCTTAGCTTAGACAAATCTATGATTTGGTAAGCAGAGGAAACTTAACTATTGATTAAATCCAAGACTGGCTGATTCTACTGTCTCAAAACTACTCCTTTATTTCAAGTTTACAAAGAAGTCTCAAAGTCTAACTATGACCTTTTGAAGGGAGGACAAAGGTGAAGAGGGAAGGAACAGGGAGGGTGAGAAAGAAATGAATGGAGAGAGAGGGATGGAGGGAGAAAGAAGAGAGGGGGGAAGGAAGGAAATGAAGGAGGGAACAAAGGAAGGAAGAAAGAAAGAAGAGACAAAGGAAGGAAGAGAAAAAGAAGGGAAGAAAGAAAGAAGAAAGGAACAAAGGAAAGAGCCCAAAGAGGTAAGATAATTTCCTACCCTTGGCCAGATCTTGCTAATCACAAGAGAAAGAAATGCATTCTCCCCCCTGGTGAGGAAGAGAATGTAGTAATCCTGGTACCCAGCTGTCAACAGAGCTATTCTGGAGAAGGCAGGCTGTTTTGCTAGCTCCCTAAGTGGGGGTAGAAGGCTGAGCAAATAGACCCCAACCGTGTAGCAAAAGTACCTCTGTAAAACAGAGCCTCAAGGGCAGAGTGCAGACTACTGGAGGATCCAATAACACCTAGTGTGAAGTCCTAACCAGACCCAGAGCTTCTTATCACCCAGAGCACAACTTATCACTCCTAGCTGAGACCTAAGATACAGCAGAGGACTCGTGGTGCATATCATAACTAGACGCCAGGATTAGACCATATACTAGATTGTAGTCAGACCATGAGTGGAATGAAGCTTGGTTCAAGTCTTAATAAATTAGGAAAAGCTCCATGTGGGGAACTTGGGCTGGTTTTGCTTGTCTAACATATGCTCTCTCTTCTGTCAACAACATCTCACTTTTAATTACATAGTCTTGGGGACTTTAATCAGGAGTCCTTGTCCAAGCAAGGCTGACACAGAGTGGGGTGTGTGTTAAATCTTGAATTCTGTGACATGAAGGTCACAGTGATCATGGAATCAACCTAATGGCAAAATCCTGGAAGGTTTGTTCTCAAGTATTGGATTTCTGATGTCTCTGGCCCTTTGGGAGGAAAAGGTAGTCAGCCTTGTTATTTGGTCTTCCTCTGGATTCTGTAACGTGAGGCCCCCCCTCAAAATATTGTCTGTCTACAAAGGCACAGATCAATTTCTTTTGTTTGAACCCAAAGAACTCTAAATGGTAGATATGTTTGCTCTTTCTTTAGTTTCTCATTTAACTCATATGACCCACTAAGCAACTACAATCACTACCCTGGGCTTCTTTTTCATACTTCCTTCTTAAACCAGTCTCCTGCAGTGCCTAATTCCTTCACTGTCAAGCCATCACGGGTTGTGTCAGTTCTTCCTTGAGTCTCTCACCAACCCTCTCATATCTCTGCATTTTATCTATCTCATTACTTTGAGCTCAGTTATTCTTGGCCATTCTTTTTAACTTTGTTAAAAATCTTTAAGTAGTTGCACAACCGAGTTGCCATTCACTGAAGTGGTTTATGAATACAGTATATCTTGCTCAGTGCCGCCCCTTTTAGTATTTTCACCCACCCCTCTCAACTCACTGCTTTCCTTACTTATCTGAATTTTAGGCTGTGTATTGAATGCTTTGCCATGTGGAAGCACAGTTTATATGTACAATGCATCTTGATCTATGCCACTTCAACATCTTCACTCCTTTAGACACATTCCTTCCCTTGTATTCCTCAATTCTGTGATATACACAGTGAATTTTGCATTCTCTTTCTTTCCCCTTTGATCCCTGCCCTGACCTCTCCTCTTGTGAAGATCCACTTCCTCATACTTATTTTGTTGGCCTTGACTGCACTCTCCATAATCTATTACACTTTAGTTAACTCATTTGTAACCCCTTGCATACCACCTAGTGTGTTTACTTGTAAGACTTAGGCACCTTCTAGCCACCACAAATGAGGGAAGCCATGTAATCTACATTTTTCTGGGTCTGGCTTATTTTGCTTAATATAGTTTTTTTTCTTCTTCTTCTAAGTCTCGCATTTCCTTACAAATAGTACAATAATATCCTTTCTGATAGATAAGTAAAATTCCATTGTGTATGTATATATATATATACATATATGTATATATATCACATTTTCTTATTGCATTCATCTGTTGAGGGGCATCTGGGCTAATTCCATATCTTGGCTACGACAGATAATGCTGTATTTAACACATTTGTGATGGTAGCTTTAGTGGGGCCTTGGTTATTTTTATTTTTATGTGTGCCAGTCATGGGACTTGAGCTTAGGATCTGGATGTTGTCCCTGAGCTTTTGTGCTTAAGACTGGAACTCTACCACTTGAGCTACTCCTCTACTTCTGGATTTTTGTGGTTAAACAGAGATAAGAGGCTCACAAACTTTCCTGCTTGGGCTGATTTTGAACTGTGATACTCAACCTCAGGCTCATGAGTATCTGAAAGCATAGGAGTAAGCCACTGGCACCCTGCTCTTGGCCATTTTAAAATAAACCATTCTATTCTTAACTTGACTTTTTCAATCCTACATGGTTCTCTGTTCTTACCCCAAAACTGGGGCCTGTATGCCACCTTCCTTTCCTTAAATCAAAAACTATTTGGGGCCAGGAGTTTGGCCTAGTGGTTAAAGTGCTTGCCTACCATGCACTCAGACCAGCGTTTGATTCCTTGATACCACATACATAGAAAAAGCCAGAAGTGGTGCTGTAGCTCAAGTGGTAGAGCTCTAGCCTTGGAAAAGCCCAAGAACAGTGTTTAGGCCCTAAGCATAAGCCTCAGGACTGTACCAAAACAAACAAACAAACAAAAACTATTTGCCAGTTTCTAGCAGACAATACTTTAACTCAAGAAGTAGGGATTGAGAAGAGTGAAGATTGGGACAGGCAAGTATTTTATTTGCCCTTTGGGAATGAAGATGGAATAGACGGAGAATGAGACTACACCAAGAAGAGTTTATAATTGTGCTGTGCAAAGCATTTTCATTTGAGAAGTGACCACCATCTCTAGTACCTAACGCATCTGGTAAGTCATACTTCAGAGCACATGTGTGGTTGGGATTCACCTCCTACAGTGGCATCCAACTCACCGCATCCACCACTGCTCTCCAGCCAAACTGACTGAACACGAGCAGTCACACTGAGTCAACTCAACATGCCTACAGATGGTCCCCAAGCCACTTAAAAGTTTCTCCATGTGATGGTGATGCAAAAAAGAAAAATTACACTCATATAACCATTCTTGCTCATTTTCAGTGCAAGGTTATACTATACGAAATATTCAACACTTGATTCTAAATAAACCTTTGTGGGGCTAAGCAGGGTAGTTCATGTCTATAATCCCAGCTACTCTTGAGGCAGAGATTGAGAAAATGGTAGTTCAAGCCCAGAAGGTAAAGGATGGGGAGGAAATAGCAAAATCACAACAAAAACAATTAAGCTGGGCTCCTAGCTGCATGGGAATTGTAGGTTGGAAGATCACAGACTAAGGCTAGACTGGACAAAAACATGAGGCTGCATCTGAAAAAGAACTAAGAAAAGAAAAAAGGGCTGGAGGTGTGGCTGAAGAGAGAGAGAGAACTTATCACACATGTACAAAGTTTTGAGTTCAAATCTCAATACTATAAAACAAAAAATGCTTTGTGCTAAAATGATTACGCCCCATTGTTGGTTAATATGAATACATTCGGTGCATTTTCTGCCTATAGAATTTCTAATCTCTAACAAGATTGCAGCACTGGTCAGAGATCATGTGCACTTGCAAAAGTCTCAGTAGACAGAGTAAAACTTGGTGGCACCAAGAACTGGGAAGAGTCCCAAGTTCAAAGGCTTACTGATTACTTCACACCTTCATGTATTGTTTTCCAGTCCTGGGCTTGAGCTCAGGGCCTGAGCACTGTCCTTTGGCTTTCTCAAGGCTAGAGCTCTACCACTTGAGCCACAGCACCACTTCCAGCTTTTTTCTATGTAGGTGGTACCGAGGAATTGAACCGTGTCTTCATGCATGCTAGGCAAGCACTCTACTGCTGGGCCAAACTCCTGGCCCCTTCCTTCATGGCTTTATTGGACATAATCCCTGTCAAAATAGCATTTCCTTGGGAGGATGTTCCTATGTAATCAAGCTGCTAATTAGCTTACTTGGCTCCTTGGGTGGTTCTGATTGGAAGAAGTAATGGTTAATCTCCAGGAGAGCAAGAATCAAATTTTCATGTTCAGCCTCCTCACCTCAAAGCCCAGTATAGTGGTTGGCACATGGTAGGGGATCAGCTAATGGTTGGTTGAGGCAAGGTGCTATGAAATGAGTATTTTCTAAATCCATTCTTTATCCTCCCTGGCCTATATATTTGAGAAAATGACTATGGACATCAAACCTCTATGAAAGCTGGGCAAGCATCTATCTCTGATCTGGTCCCATATCTCTTTCTTAGAAAAGCACAGGAGAGGAGGACATGGAGATTACTTTTTCAGACAGATGCTGCCTACATTTGGAGCTGTCCTCATCATTCTGGGTGTTCAGGCCATAGTTGTTTAATAGCAGAACTAGATGTGGCTACTCCATCCTGACAGCAACAGAATCAGATTTCTACGACTTTCACGCTGCATCGGCTTCTATCATATTTTAATAAAATGAGACATTAGACTTGGCTAGTTAGAAAGTTTCCTGGTTTATTTTCAGGGGATGATGACAGCGACTATGGGGTGAACCCCAAATCTAAGAGGAACTGCTTGTCACAGCTCTGGAAAGACTTCTATCAGGATGAATGACATAGCAGGAAGACAGAAAGCATGGAGCAGCTTAGTCTTGGATGCTTACATTTGTGCCTGGGATTCTCAGTCTACCCAGTAAGAACTCGCTCCATCAAGTGTGAAGCTGAACAGAAAAATTATTCAGGGATTATAATTAGCAAAGTATTCATCAAAATTTAGAATCTAGGCTTGAATGCGATTTTTTTTTTCTTTTAGGTACACAGTTCATCTCCCACCTACATTTCTATTCTTGTTTTCAGAACAATAGCTGGAACATTTTGATAAGTGTGTGGAAAGGAAGACAGACAGCGGGAACACGGAACAACCCGGGGCGGGGGAGGAGAGAAAAGGGTGGGGGGAAACAAGCCTTCATTCCATGGTCAGGAAATTGATTTAATATGCATCCAAGCCTCTTTTAATAGAGCTTCAAGTTTGAAAGGGACTGAAGATGTGGCTTAGATGAATCTGAAACAGATGCCAAGGGATGTACCCCATCCACACCCACCAAGACCCCCTAGTCTTTGGAAAAGTATACCTGGCACATTGCATTTTGTGACACAGAATCAGATGACAAGTGCTTTTGGAATCTGCCTCTCAGTGCCGAATTTCAGAAGTAGTCAAGGGGTCATTTTCCCAAAGTATTAGGGCAATCTCCTTTTTCCCTCCTCCCTCTGTTCCCCAAAAGTTTAATGCTAATCAAAGCAGAATGCCTAATCAGTCCAAGATGGTCTGTCAACTTGAATTATCTATTTGTCTTCTTATTTACTGTATCTGTCTGTCTACAGTTCTTCATATCTCTGTGAAGATCAGTTATTGGGGCCCATGTTTCCTTCTGACTAGAATCGCTACCAGATGATCCTTCCTGGCGATATGTTGATGATTTGCTAATTTATGGCTTTTTACAATCTAGGAATCTGAAGACATTGCTGGGGAGACACGTGGGCCACAAAGCGAGTGAGCCGACTGGCTTGCTTGACAAAGGATCAAAGATGTGTGTACAATGCAAAGCTTCGGTCACATTTCAACCAGAGTGATGCCTGAGATAGAGAAATCGTAAATGACATCTTAGAGGAAACATGCCTCACAAGAGCAGTCAGGCCCCTCACAGCCTGAGGAGAAGTGAGAGTGAGTGTTGCTGGAGATGCACATAAACAGGAAGGGAAAGGAGGTCTGTGGTATTGGCTTGGGTCAACACCACATGAATCACTCGATCCTGTTCCTGAGGGCTGGCGGCCAGGCCTTCTCAGAAAGAGAAGACATGGAATTGGTGTTGGAGGAAGGCTCTCACCTTGGGGAGCAAGAGGAGGTTTAAATAAGCTGTGAGTGGAACTTCCTAACCACTTATGTGCTCAAATAGTACAGCATGGAGCTTGAAGAGAGACAGAGCGAGAGAGAGACAGAGAGAGCGAGCTGTGGTGTGGTGGGCAGGTTTTATGAGGTGCCTGGCAGTGAGCAGTCAAGAAACATGGGGCATGGGTGGACACAGAGGCCTGACTCCTGTTAACTCTCTTTACATGCAAGTGTGGACCAGGGAGGGGAAGTGGGACAGATTCAATGAGTTTTGGTAAAGAGATGACCATGTTCTGGTAGAACACAGCCCCCTTTCAGTTCCCAATCATTTAAAAACTGGCCTAGACCCACCAAACTGAATGTGATGGAAGGTGTGGGTTGAAGCTTCACGTTGATTCATGACAACCAGGGAGGAAAGAAAAGAAATGGCCTCAGGAGGGAAGGGAGGATATGAGGGAGATGAATAGTCTATTTCTAATAAGAGGAAAAACACAGCTAAATGAAGACTCGATGGTAAGCAACTAGGAGAATATGTCCAAGGCCCTGTCCTCAGGAACCAGTGATTAGAACCTGGGGGGAAAGTGCAGTGGTCTATCTGCATCCTGGGAGATTGGATTCCTCATAAATGCCAAACTCTGCTGACGCTCAAACTCCTCAGATGAAATGGATTAAAACTGTACTCCTCCATGGCCAGCATAGAGCTTGTAGGCCCTGCAGCTATCTTGAACTAGGAGAGTAGATGGGTTTGTCTTCACAGCTATTCTCCAAACCAGATTGTGGCTGTGACATTATCAGCTCGGAGCCTTTTCCACCATGACTATCTCATTCACTCTCCTACCGCCCTCTGCTTATCCCTGCTATTCTTATCAGTGTTTCTTTTCTATGTATCCTCTGACACTCAGCTACCAAAAATCAATAAAACATTCTACATCCATCCCATTCTCCATCCCAATCACCTGGTCATGGATTGCTACTACTTCAGGGTCCCCAAAGCCCCGACATGGAAATCACAAAGTCTAGATAGGGACTCAGCTGGGCCTATTCTATCCAAGGGGTTACAGAAAATGGATTCCACTCTGCAGCCAATTATTTTTTCATGGCCCTTGGCCACGTGACCTCAGAGCATGATCTTGTCAGTTCTTATAAACTAACCAGCAGTGGAATGAATCACACTTAGGGAGAAAACCTCTAGGGAAGGCATGCATGCTGTGGGAGGAAGAAGAAGAATCTGGGGACTCAAAGGCCATGGGAGCCTCGGTACCCCTTATGCTTCCCTTCCCTGCCTATGTGCAGCTTCGAGTTTACATGAAGGAAAAGCGAAGAAGCTCTGGGCCTTGGAGACACAAGGGGCAACTCTTGCAGGAGGGCTATTCTTCTGAATAAAATGCACAGTCTCAGCCCAATTGTTCCCTGTAGCCATTACTTGGAGAAACTGTCTGCTTGGGTCACTTACTGAACCTCTGGTGGTTAATACCCCAGTCTCTATTCTTAGGAGGTAATAATCATAATAATATCCATTTCATGATAGAACACACACACACACACACACACACACACAAGTATGCACACGCATGTGAATTCACAAACTCTAGCATGGGAGATGCTGAAAATGAATGAGTACACCACCCTGGGACTTTGACTCTGTATGGAGGAGGAGGAGATTTTAAGGTTGTTATGTTAAGTATTTAGATTATGCCAAACACATTGATTAAAAGTGGAAATGAAATGCCAATCAAATCTTCATCTGCCCTAATATCTTGAATACGGGTGTTGTATAAATAAAGTTCTCAACTTCTCTGCCTGATCCTTGCTTTCAAATTTTAAAGGATCTTTGAATTTCAAAGTTTTGTGTCTCTATAGTTTTAGATCATGAATTAGCGTGGGTTCTCTGACAAGTTAATGTAGTGTTAGAGAGCTTGCTTCTGAGTAAAATATGCACCCATAAACAAATCCTTTAACTATGGATATGTCTTAATTACTTTCTGGGCATTTGTTTGATTCCATCGTGAAGAGCAGAGTGTATGTGATTTGCGCCCATGGATAAAGCAGATACATTTTTTGCATATACAAAACCTCAGAGTGCTGCATGCTATTTTAAGAGTCTGAACTCTATCTTTCAACAAAGTTTAGCTGCTTTCCTTTTGCAAATGCATTTAATTTTATCTGGAAACTTTTTGACGTTAGAAATAGAACAACTGTAGTTTCTCATTACATTTGCTGCCAGAATCCATGCTCGGTTGCTCAACTAAAGACCTTATATTGCTAATTACTACCACATGCCCACATCCCCAGCGAAAGAAAACTTATTGATTCTGACAGCCCATTCTCTCAACACTGAATTCCAAATGAAAACTCAAATTTTGGCCAAACATAACATTTCATCAATCTTGTTCTACTGACTGGAAAAACAACATCAAACAAAGGGTGCTAATGGCCCTTTATTACCATTCCTTTCCCAAGCTTAGATTTTTCCGATGAAAGATCTAAGTGACCAAAAGGCTTCTTTAAACTACTTAGTAATTAGCTTTTGAACCAGGAAACAATGCATAAAGTAAGAATGGTCCCAGGATTGATGACAGGAGGGGCTCTTGGTCTGTAAGGTCAGAGGAGTGGGGAGGAAGGGTTGGGAGGGGGAGACCCAAAGAGAACATGAAAAGCAAAGTACATTTTCATAAAGGGAGAGAGCGAAGAGAGAGAAACCAGCCTGAACGTGGTGATAAAAGGTTATAGAGCCAGAACAAAGCTACAGGAAGTCTGTGGTCTGAAGTCATCAGCAGGTGGGGGTTTGAGTAGAAATGGCAGGGCATGTGCCCTGACCACACCAGGGGCAGACACATGAGGTTGGTTTCAGGGACTCCTTTGACCCACCCATCAACAAAGGCAGCCTGCCACCAGCCCACCCACATGGGGCCAGGCATACTGTGCTGGAAAACAAAACAAAACAAAAAAAGAAAACAACTTCTTTCAGCTGAAGTGAGAGGAAAGAAATATTTTCAACCTAGTTTTATTGATTTCTTGGGGTTTGTGATAAGGAAATGAGACAATGTGATGAGGAGGAGGATATCAAAAGAGCAGTGTACCCCCCCCCACCCAGAATGCCTTCTGCTTTCTGGAGACCTGTCCACATCTTAAAGGAAACCAAATTGAGAAGCTGTTTGTATTTTTTTCCCTCTTGGCATGAGATAAATGACCAGAGGGAATAGCTGGACTTATTTGGACTTTTGGATCCAACCAATGGCCCAGAAATATCAGAACAGCTTGGTTCTAGCCACATCCAGGGTCATTAAGGTAATCGAGAGAGGAGGAGCCAGTTTAAGGAAGATGCAGGGCCCTCACCGGAGAGAAGCCAACTGGCCTTCTCTCCCTCTACTGCCCTTTGTGTCTCTGCAAGGAAATGAGTGTTCTGTGGACAGTTCAAGGAAATGAGCCCTGTTCTCCACCTCCTCATTTTCTGAATGGAGGCCTGCACACCTGAGCTCAGGGTGCACTGGAACCACTGGCCATCGAGCAATGGCTGACCATCAAGACGAGGGGTGGGGAGAGAGCCACCATGGGGGAAATAGTATTTACTGGCTGCATTTATAGTTTCATAAAAAAATGGAATAAGCTAATAATCTGATTACAATAGGAGAAGGAAAACAAAGATAATTTCCATGGTGGAAATGTCCATGACCGTTGGGAATGTGAGCTGTGATATACAATCCTGCTCGTAACCCACATGCTAACTAAGGTCAGCTGTGTAGACTCCTCAAGCCCAGAATGGAGACGTGTGCATCTGAATGTGTGTGGATCATGGCACAATGTAAGACAAAGCCCAGCACTTCCCACCCCTCCCCAGGCTTTAAAAATAAGTAAGTGAGGGAGTTTGGCCTAGTGGTAGAGTGCTTGCCTAGCATGCATGAAGACACGGTTCAATTCCTCAGTACCACATATATAGAAAAGCTAGGAAGTGGTTCTGAGGCTCAAGTGGTAGAGCTCAGGCCTTGAGAAAGTCCAAGGACAGTGCTCAGGCCCTGAGCTCAAGCCCAGGACTGGCAAAAATAAATAAATGAAAAACTAGTACCTTCACCTTCCTCCTCCCACCCAACACTGCCCTATAAAGACGGTGCTCTGGCACAGGATGGGGAAGGCAAGGTCTTGCAGCTAACATAGGAGTAGAATGCCTCATTGATATTGGACCTGTGCGTTGATATCAGTATTAACAATGGTTGATTGATATTGATATTAATGACATGGCCAGAGCACACATTAAAATAGTTCCCTAGAAGAAAGGACTCCTGTGTCCAAAGGAGAATGAAAGGCTCACCAGAAACTTCCTGTACTATAACTATAATATCTCCTGGGCAGAAGCCCTCTAAGGAGGATCCCCGTTCCCCTATCCTAGTGGCCCCTAGGCCTGTAGTGTGGACAAAGTGGTCTGTTCTTGTCTCCTTCATTCCTGCTACCCAGAAACCACCCCCACAGGGCATCACCACAGCTCAGGGACTAGAATTTCATCATCTAGTCTGCTATGTGAAGAATGAATGAACTCGGTCCAGACCCCTTTAAGATGAATCCACTCTATCTCTTGGGAATTGTGAATGGCAACAGAGCCATTGTGAGTATTTTCATGTGACAATGCCAGGTGTGATGCCTGATCACTCCCCCCCGCCCCCATACAAAACATGGACTGTCCTCAGAAAAGCTAGGCCAGGGCATGGGGTTGAGGGGTTGATCCAATGTCACCACCCTAGGGACTCTAACAAAAAACTCAGTCAATCACATCTTCTCTGGTACAACTGACTTACTTTCTGCCTCCATGTTTGTTAAAAGTCCCGCCGAATTTATTCCGATTCAGGATGAGAGCAGCAATTTCAGGTACGTAGCGGGCAAACATTGCCTACATGCATGAAACAAAGAAACAAGAGCAAAAAAAAAAAAAAAAAAAAAAAAAAGCATGCAGAGAGGATTGCACCACAGGGGAGGCAGCAAAACCTCTTGGCGTACTTACTTTCTTCCACTAACCGCACTATAGGAGCCCCCGTATTTCTTGCGATTTCCTATTAACTCTATGATTTCAGGGACGTAGCTGGCAAACATGGCCTGAGGAGAAGAGGGAGACAGAAGAGAGACTAAAAAGAGACGCCAAAGAGAGGGGAGGGGGAACCTTTTCAGAAAGGGGGAAGGGATACTAAGATCTGAAAACACAGAGGATTAGATCTGTGGAAGTCCATATTAATATTTTGGATTATTAAAAATATAAAGGATTTCTTTTTTTTAAGGGCAAGTCTTTGAAAATACACAGGACACACAAACATTAGTCAACCTAGACAGCTAGGGGAAAAAAGAGAATTGAAAAAAAAAAATCAGTCAAGAAAAAGACATAGGAGACAAGAAAAAACAAGCTGACATTGAACTCTTGTTCCTAAAGAAAAGTACATAACAGGGTTCTTCATTGGGAAAATTAAACATGCATATATACACACATATACACACTCATGGTCACACACTCATTTGGAAAAAAATGACCTTTCCTTCTATTAACATGCAAAAGAACATTCATAGTTTTTATGAGTTGATTTATTGAAAACAATAAATGCCAGAAAGGAAAATTTAAAAAATAATAATCTTTTCCACTTAAAAAATGTACTCTAAAAGCAGGAAAGGTCAACTTTAGAAATTACACGAGAGGAAAAGAGAACAAGGGAAACACAAATGTGCCATGTTTTGTCCAACAAACATCTTCCTGTGGCCAGGTAAAAAATATGCTGCCCTAACTCCTCAGAAAGGCTGCAGCAAGGCAGTGGCTAATGTACACACACACACACACACACACACACACACACACACACACACAGAGCCACATTTATATGCACTGGTTGAAATGCATGTGTCCCCCGCATATAAAACAGAGAGAGGCATGTATGCATTGCTTCATATAAATGTGTGTGTGTGTGTGTGTGTGTGTGTGTGTGTGTGTGTGTGTGTGTGTGTGTGTGTGGTGCACATACCTGCAAGCTGTGTATGAATTACAAGTTGAGTCACTTATCTCACAAATTAAACTATTCTACTTCAAAGGCGAAACATCGTTGGGCTGCCAAAAATCCCCTAAAATTGCATCCTAATGAATCACTGACAGCTACACCTTTCTGACTTAGGAAGGAGAGGGCAACATACCAAGAGTCACCGCTGAGCTGAGGACGCATGGACAGACCCATGCTCTGCTTGTGTGGTGATACGGTTTGGGTAACCCGAGTTCTTTGCCCTCTGAGAGGAATCCCTTCTCTTTAGGGCAGGTACCAGCCACAGGGTTTGTTGGAGGTTTTTCTTTTGGGGAGAGGGGGAGAGATGTATAAAGGGGAAAGAGAGCTGTTGAAACCGCAAACTGTCCACAGAGGGCAGACAGCATCTACTGGGGTCAGGTGGCCTGAACTGTCAAGGTCAGCCATGATGAGCTGTTCTTAGGGGACACCCTCACTTACTGATGTCATCCTTTCCTTAAGACAATTGAGACTGGCTTTCATGGAGGTCTCCACATTAGGACAGGCACGTGCCTGGGCCTAGGGGACAATCACCATGTGAAGAGCCCTGCACGCATCATCTAGCCCAGATTTACTTAGCTTGATTGCAGTACAAAGGCAATCGCTTGCTTCTAGTACCAAAACCCCATACTTCAAATACAGACCCTTCAGGAAATGGAACATATAAATGAACGTAAAAATGAACAGGAATGTAAGAGTTCGATATGTATATATATATATATATTTTTTTTTTTTTTTCTTTTACCAGTCCCCCGAGGATGAAGAAGACCATGAAGAGACGCCCGAGTGTCGTCTTGGCGTAAACATCTCCATAACCGACGGTGGACATGGTGACCATGAGTAAATAGACACACTCCCAGTAGGTGAGAGCCTGGTTGTTTTGGAAATTTTCCCATGGGTCCCCTGAGTTCTCCACCTAAAGCAAAAAGGATAAGCAGTCAGTCACAGGCATCTGGACATAGCATGGACAGCTTCCTCAAGCTCCTCACTCCCAGCACAAGACACTCAGATCCCCGGGCTGTGTGGCAAGGATGGTAGCCGCCATTGTAGAGGAGGCAAACACACAACAGGGACTGGGCTCTGGCTGACTGGGGCAGAGAGCAAGAGGACCAGAGAGACACATCGTCCTTTATTCTCTGCCTTGCAGAGTCTGATGTCAGACACCATGTTACTGCACTGTCCCAGGAAGGAGCCTTCCTCCCACCTTCATCCTACTAAGTCTCTGAGGTCCTGAGTCTCAGGAATCCCAGCACTGCAGAATTGTGGAGCCCTCCATAGGGGTGGGGAGGCGAGAGAAAGTGGGGCGTGTCCTTTCATTACTTTGACCCATGCCATGCCCTACTCCTGTAGAACTCCTGGAACCTCAGGCATCACCTCTGAGTTGTATCCTGCTCTTTCAGCCTCCTCTATAAAATGTGGTTCAGTGCTTCAGCCTCAAGGCTTCTCCCAGGAGCTTCGTGAGACAGACAGGTCCCTGTATCTGACGTAAGTACTCAGTCAGGCAGCTGTTGCTGGATCTTGGGGGACAAGCAGTGGACATGGAATTGGGAGAGATTGGGCCCAGGGCTGTTTAGACATAGAGTCCTGTCTTATCATCGTAAGTTACCATGAGGCCACGGAACAAGGAGCCCCCATAGTGGGCTGTGGGACAGACAGTGCCCAGATTAGTTCTGCCTCTACAGAATGTTCTGGATCTTGGTTTCAGTCACAAACTAGTTTGTCCTCTAGGTGACATTTTCCAAAAAGGCTTCCTGGAGAACTAAGAAGGTAGTTCCTTTAACAGTAAGATGGGGTTGTCATCTCCTTAAAGACATTATCTCTTCCACATGTGTAATCCTGGCATTTTGGTGCAAGGATTCAAGAATCAGAAACATGAGGAGTAAGCTTCACCAAGAATCCCACTAGCCTAAAGGGTTGTGTAACAACCTCTAGATCTTTATTCAGAGTTGCCAATTATGATGGGCCTTTTCTTATTCTGGGTCTATGTTTGTATGAAAGGCACTTCCAACAATTGCTACGCTCACTAAAAGCAGGGAGCAAAATCTGCCTTGGGGAGGTGAGAAGACTTTGACTTAATAATAGAAGGCTTTCGAAGTCATTAATAATAAAAAACGAATTAACATTTTTGAGGTATAAAACAACTTGACAACTAATCATGCCAAAGAATGGAAGGCAGCATTTTGTAAGAGCGAAGTGGAGGAAAACAATTTAAGGGATTTGGATTTGTTGTTTACAAAGAGATGTGGGTCAAACTTTCAACCTTAGTCCCAGCCCTTTCCTGAGCTTTTTTATTTTTTACTGTGGATTTACTGCCATCTTGTGGTGTTGGCAGAGTACTGCAGTCAAAAGAAATTGAAGTCTCCTAAAGCAAGCCTAGTGAGCTGGAAAAGGTAGGTTCATGGTAATATCTCTTATGAATTGGAACTAGAACGAGATTGAACTATTAGGCAATTAAGTGGTTGCTTTCCAATTCCCCATCTACAACTGAGCTAACGTGTCTCTCTAATGAGATTCACCAAGGGGCTTATTCCACTCAAAGCTGAAGGGATTTTACTTACCAAGTGGATGAACCCAGCTGCAGTCAACCACGTGCTGATAAATATGGAGAGTAAATTCACCAGCTTGATGGAATTGCTGTGGAAAAGAGACAACAAGCAGATACCCCGAGTTACAAAGGGAAGACCTTGGTCAGAGCTGCTTGCCCGTGGAGGAAGGTAGACTCTGGTCACTGGAAGGGAATTAGCTTCAGGAGTCACAGCACAGCCTGTAGGAAGACTGCATGGGCTACTCGGAGTACTTCCAGAACGAACCCTGTCTAGTTTCCTTAGAACTTGACTTTACTTTGGAAACTCTTCAAACCCACAGGGAAATGCAAAGCAACTTTCCATCAATTAACACTTGGATATCCTACATCTCTACATAATTCTTTTTTATTTTCTTCTTTTCTTGTCCTTTAACTTCACATTCTTTTTATTCAACTTACTTTACTTACACACAAGTTGTAGACATCACAACACAACCTTTACCAGTATGTCAGCCTTCAGCTCCAAAAGATAGTTTGGATCTAATACAGAATCACATCTAAGAAAATCAGTGTGGGCTCCCTGATCTAATCTAACAGGCAATCCTCATTTAAATGTCACCAGTTCCCAGGCATCCTGGATGTTCTTCTCACCCCTCCCCCACCAAATCTAGTAACTAATCAAGGCCCTGGCTTCACATCTGGATATTATGTGGCTTTAACCAGAGGTCAGGATGTTTTCCCTGCACAGAGAGTAAGTGAGTGTTTGAGGTTTTGCAGGCTATACAACGGCTGTTGCCACTACTTCACTCTGCGATTGTAATTTGAAAGAAGCAGTGGGAAAAAAACACATGGCAAAATAGAAGTGGTTATGCTTCAATAAAACCACACAAACAGACATCAGACTCTATTAGTCCACAAAGTCTTTTTAATTTACAAGTAACACTCCCTTCCACTCTGTACCTACCCTCCCTCCCCTTTTATAAAATTTGCTCTGAATAACATTTAATTCAAGGTGAACTTAGCTGTCTTACCGAATGTTCCAGATTCTAGATTTGTCTAATGGTTTCTTCAGGATTAAATCCCATTTGATCATTTCTGTTATGTGTCTCTGCCAGGAAATCTGAACTAATAGATGTAAGACTTACTCACTTAGCTAAGGTAGAGACACCACCCTCCGTACCTCAATCCTCCACTCCTCCCTGTAGTTTAGATGGGGTAAGAACACTGGAATGTCCTGCCTCCCGAAACCAGTAGTGTTCACATCCACTGTGCTCCCTGGATAATTCAATGACCCCTCACTAAACTATAAGCTCCAAGAAATCAGGGGTCTTTTCTGTCTAAATTCTAGGAACAGTGAGGCCCCATGCCAGGCCAGACTCTGTAAATAGCCACTGAGTAAATTGATCATTTTCTCTGTTCTGCCACCCAACTTCATCCTGTCATCCTCCATGTCCCCTCCACCCCCCGCTGCTTTTCTGGGGAGAACTGAGTGCTGAAACCAACAGCTCATCTCCATGGTGACACCCAACCCCGTGCTCTTGCCAGCAATGTCCCAGGAAGTCCCAGACTTGCCTCCAGTCTTCCATGCCAATGACTGCACCTGTCACCATATAGCCAAGGGTATGTATGATTGGTCACTACTGCCAAACTAGAAAACTTCGCTCGTCTATCTATTTTCCATTCCTCTGAGGCACATTCCGTCCCCACTTCTCCCTTAAATAAAGCCTTTCTATAATACAATGCAATATAATACAATATGATACTTCCAAGACAAAGAGACTTTCCCTCCAGGCTCTCATCTCCAGCTATTCACTGGTCACAGAATCCTATCATCTCAGAACATCTTCGGTCATGTTTTAGATTGTTACCTGGCTCTTGTGCTCCCTGCTATGCCTTGCAGAAGAGAAGTCTGTTCTCTACCTTCTTGTTTCTTCTAGTACCAGCCTAGTTGTACAGGCTCCAGAGATACTCAGCTCATTGCTCTGGGTCAATCCATGCATGGTACCCTGTCCTCTCTGGCCATTTCTTCTGGGGAACCAACTACCCCCTTCCTAAGTTTAATATCATAGAAATGGCAAGAGAAGACACTGCTACTGTTCATATGAGGTGCGCACTACCTGTTCCATCTTCTAAGGGCCTTGGGTTTACAGCTCATCCGATCCTTCAAATAATTCTGTGGACTGCAGGAAGCAGCAGAGCTGGGATATGGACTCAGGTACTTAGTTTTCAGGATCTGAACTCTCAGACTGGCATAGATGAGAATGTCTTTCTTGATGGTTGCTCTCATTCAGATCTGGACTCTTCCCCCCTACAGACCCAGGCATTAGAAGGCTGGACCCAGGCTATACTCTGGGATAGTATTGGAACCTTTACTGGGTAGGATCTTGTAGGAGGTCCATAGATCACAGAGGGGTGTGCCTTCAAAGAAGACTGAGGGACTCCAGCCCCTCCCTTCCCTGCTTCTGCTTGCTGGCCATGAAGTGCGAAGTGTTGCTGGGATACATGCTCCAACCACCATGTGCTGTATCACCAGCTGCCCAAAAGAATGGAGCCAACCAATCACGGTCTGGAACTTCCAAAACCATGAGCCCAAGTAAACCCGTGATAGGTTGATCACTCAGACTGAGTGGTAGTGATGGGAAGCTGGCGAGTATAACCACTAAAAGGTACGGGAAGTATGTTATGGTCCCGGGAGGAGGAAGACTGTGTGGCCATGCTGCATCTTGAACGATTACAGGAAAGTGTGGAGAGGAGAGGCTCTGATGACCTGTAGTGAGAACCTACACACGACAAGGATACTGGATGGGGCTTGTGGGGGATTTAAAGTGGGCACCCCTCTGTGGAAGGGGAGCTGCTCTTAGGAAAGGCATGGAACCAGAGTCTATCTTTGCTTTTTGTATTTGCCTATGTACTTGAAGAGAGGAGTCTCTGGTCTTTTTTTTTCTCCCAAAGCTGATCCTGATAGTTTGTGACAAGAATAAGCAGGTATTTCCAGTGTTGTGGGTGAGACTGAACTTTTTAGATATGTGGAAAGACATTTTTCTCTTTCAAAAACATAGATAAGAAAAACAAACTTGGCACTGGTGAAACACTCCTGTACTCTTAGCTACTCAGGAGGCTGTCATCTGAGGATCTAGATCTGACTTTGAAGTCAGCACAAGCAGAAAAGTCTGTGAAACTCTTACCTTCAATTAACCAATAAAAAGCCAGAGTGGAGATGTGGCTCAAGTGGCAAAGCACTAGCCTTTAGCTGAAAAAGCCAAGCAAGAGCAAGAGGCCCTGAGTTCAGGCCCCAGTGATAAAGCTCAGGGAGGAGGGAAAGAGGAAGGAAGGGAAGAAGGGAGGAAGGAAGGAGGGGAGAAAGGAAGGAAGAAAGCAGGGAGGGAGGGAAGGAGGAAGGGAGGGAGATTGGCTCATACCAGGGCTTCTAGAGTTATGGGACAAATTATAGATAATGTCAGGCAGCAAATTGCAGGAACAAGAGGCCTCCCAGAAGGCGAGCTTCCCCCCTACTCTCTCACCTCTAAGTAGTTTCTATGACAGGGTGGATTCCCACCTAACAATAACCTATAATGTCCTCTATCCAGACAGCTCCTTAGAGGGGAGGCAGAATGTCACTATGGCCTTTCTGCTCCCTGGACCAGCTGGCCAGGCTAGAAAGTCTCTTCACTGGATTGCAGAACCTTCTCTGGAAGAGCAATCCTGCCAACCAGAGGTTAGAAGAACAAAAATAAGGCCAACAGTCATTAGGGATTTACTCAATGGCCCCTGCTCGGACAGCCACTCTGGGGATCCAGGAGCTGAGTTTCAACCACGCTGACACCACTTCCTGCCCCCAACAGGCTTCTCGACAGAAAACCAGAGCAGAAAAGAATCTTTTCCCTTGGCTACCCTTTAGCCTCTCCAAACTGCACCTCAAAACCAGAGAATAAGGAAAAAGGGGAGGAACATGGAGACTGAGGCAAAGGGTGAGATCTCAGAGAGGCATGCACGGTTCCTTTCCTTGGGGGAGAATTAAACACCAAATCGATTCACTTACAAAGTCCCAAATCCTTGGGGCCTTCACAAAGCACAGAGCCAGCAACCACCATACTGAGCCATTTCAAGATATTAGATCTGCCAGGCGTCTCTAAGTCTCTTGGTGCTTTGGGAAAATGACCTCAGTGTGGTGATTATTAATCTCTAAATCATTGTCTCAGGGATACTGATGGGGCTTGAGGGAGCTCTCGTTGTGTGGGGAACATTTAATCATCATCCTTGCTGAAATGGTGCACGCTCCGCCCTGAAATCTGATCATTTGTATGACATCAACAGTGTTTGCTTCACAGTTTTGACCCAATGACCAAGCAAGTGATCTGCAAGGTTTAACCCTTGGTGGACCTTCTCCATCCCCTACAATGTGGATCTTGCTAGCTTGAGTGAGTTTCCTTGGGAAACTTTGCCAGGAGCAGAGTTGAGCTCTCATGGCACAGTAACCACAAGGAAGGCCAACCACAGACTTCGTGGCCAAGGGATTGGTCCAAACCTGAAATCACCAATGGTAAGAGTGATCAGAACCAAGTTAGGCGCTGGCAGCTCATACGCAGATACGGGTAGTAATCTTAGATACTAGTATCCCAAGTATTTAATGATCCTGGCTACTTAATCCTAGATATTCAGGAAGCTGAGATATGAGGATCATAGTTCAATGTCAGTCTAGGCAGAAAACTCTGTAAGATTCTTACCTCCACTAAACTACCAAGAAACTGGAAGTGGAGCTATGGTTCATTTGGTAGAGTACCAACCTTGAGCAAAAATGCTCAGGGACAGAACTCAAAGCCTCAGTACACACACACACACACACACACACACACACACACACACACACACACTCACACACAAACACACACACACATATACACACAGACACACACACAGAGAGACACACAGAATTATTAGGATCTTTTAGATTCTAGTTTCTTTCTTGTTCCCAGGGGATGGGCTATGATTTTTATCTTGAGAACCCAGCCCACCTAAAGAAAGTTATTTCAACTTCTGAGCTCCAGCCCCATGAGCTTTCCCCATCAGTGGATAACAGCAGATTATCAGTGAATGAGCACAGGGGTCTTCTCCAGGACTGTGGATGCTGGGTGAGGACCTGACTCCTGCAGTGACAGCTGTAAACCCAAAGTTACCAAGGACCATCTTTGTCTCCTCTAACAAGGTATGTTTCTACTCATTCACAAAGCACCATCTACTTTACCCAAGGAAGCACCAGTTGCTTCCCTAATTCCCATCTGTGGCATTATGTGAGAACGGAAGCACTGTCTCCAATTTCCCTCCCTGTTTCTGGCTGAGGGCACAGTCAGATGTCAGTGTCACTATCCCGTTTTATTGCTACTGGTGCTGGGAAGGTGTCAAATGTCTTAACCCTCAAGTCCTGAAAACCCAACTGGACTGTTCCTTACTGAGATGGATGGTTTGAATCATAAACTATGTTGTGGAAAGAAAATTATGTTATGTATTTAGACAGCTGTACATCCTCTCTCCTCCTCCAGCCACTTCTTATTTCTTCCCTGGACACTCTAAACCTACATAAGTGATAAAACAGGGAATCATTCTAGAATGTGTCATTACATTTCCTCTCTTGATTAAAATCTTTCAATGTCATCTTACTCTCAGTAAAATCCAGGAATCTGAGAGCATTGATTGTTCTTCATTTCACATCTCCTTATCCTTTTTATTTTGTGGGTCCTGGGGTTTAGACTCTTGGAACCTTGTCTCTGAGCTCTTTAGCTCAAGGCTACCACCCTACTCCTTGAACCACAGTCTCACTTCCTGTTTTCTAGTGATGAATTAGAGATAAGAATCTCATGTTCTTTAGTGCTGGGGCTGGCTTTGAACTGTGATCCTCAGATCTCAGCCTCCTGAGTAGCTAGGATTACAGGTGTTCTACTCCTTATCCTTTTTTTGGTTTTGTTTTTGTTCTTTGGTGCTGGTATTGTAGCTTGAACTCAGGGCCAGGATAATGCTGTCCTACCACTTGAGTCACAGCTCCATTTCCATCTTTTTACTGGTTAGATACTCAGGAGACTGGGCTATGAGGATCATGGAGATAATAGTCTCCTGAATTTTGTTATCAGTTCTCTTTACACTATGATTCTCAGATCCCAGTCTCCTGAGTAGCTAGGATTACATCCACAGGCTATCATGGCCTGACTGAAAACATTCCTAAAGTCATAGAGGTAATAAAATTTTAATGTCTAGATGCCACCACTCATATGTATTGATTAACACAAGCAAGGAATGGCATATACAAAGGTTATGGGCCATAAAGACATGGTAGATAACAGTGATTACCCTGAAATGGTGCAATGTGGGGATGAATTCATCATTTATAATTCCCCATATTGTTGAAATATTTTACTCTAATAATTACTAAAAACAATAAACCAATTTTCTTTTTGATAATACATATTATCTATTATCTATCTATAACTACCTATTGACCTATATCTATCTGTCTATCTATCCATCTATTTTTTCTCCCACCCACCGCCCCCATCTATCTATTTTTATGTGAGCCATGTGACACTTATCCCAAACAACATGCAGCAGCTATGTGGTTGCAGCCCCAAAGCAGAGCTGCCTATGTGTCTCTGACTGTGATTAAGTGATCCAGTATCTCTAAGCTAGTTCACCAGTCTGCAGGGTAACTGAGGAACTTCCCACAGTTCAGACAAGGACCTAGGGTCTCACAGATTCCCTTAAACAAGCCATGGAAAGATTCTAGGCTCTCTGGTTGGCTTGTAATTTGATGATGACCTGTCCCCATGCTACTCACCTAAGACTTGCTAACATCACCCTGTTTACTCCAACTTTCCTCCTCCTGTCCTGAATCTTCACCACTCCCCCTCCCCATGCATCTCTCTGGCCTGATGTGTCCAGCTCTTGACTGGACCAGGAAGCTGAAGGCCAGAATGTGAAACTGCATCTTCACATTGTTCCATCACGTCATACTTGCATAGCCTCCATCCCCACCCAATGCCACAGATTGTTAAGGATTTGCCATTGGAGAGAGACAAAATCTCCCCAATCTTTCACATGCACTGAAGGCTGTCATGCAAGTAGCCAAGAACAGAGACCCCCTAAGAGTCCAGATTTCATGACTCTGCAGAGGACTTCCTGGCGGAAGGAAAGAGGTTAGACTAGCCAGGCACCTGTGGAGAAAGGGATTATGAGAGTTGTCCTAAAGCCTCTAGGCTTCTTAGAACTCTCTCATCCCCCTCCCCCACCTGCCACCCCTCAGGATAACAGACACTTAGTTTTCTATAAGATTTACTTCTGTCATCTCCTTTCCTTGCAAAGATCTTTGCCTGAATCCACAACTCCTGCCTGCCCAGCCTGGCTCAGTGCAGCTCCTCGATGGTGCCCAGTACCTAGGCATACAGCAACCTTCATACCCACTACACCAGAAGACAGCCTGACTCAGGCTTTCCTCACCCTGCACCCATCTGAGCATTCATCATAGTGCTGGTTCAGATGGGCATTGACTTAGGCTCCTGGGATTCATGCAATCCTTGTTTCTGACTAGGAATTATGGGAACGTTGGGACATCTACCCTATGGAGCAGTGGTGGGATACACCAGCTGACATCAAAGTTACTTTAGTGGGAGGTGGAGTTATTGAGGTCCAGGATGGGAGATGACCAACCAGCTGATGATCACCCATGACTCTTCCCTTGATCTGCTGTTTCTCAGTGCAGTATCTTCTCTTCCCCCAACTGGCTGCTTCCAATTTCTGTCGTCTATACTGGGAAAGGAAGTGCCATAAGTGCCTAGCTATGGGGGGAGGCTGTCCTCCTGGGAAGTTCGAGCTTATTCCTCCATCCAAAAGAAAGAAAGGAATCTTTCCCATGGAGTGGGAAATGGGTGAGCCACTAGCAGAAACTCAGAATCAACTGTCAGTTCCTGATTCCGAATCACAGGAGGGCGGGAAGGTGGCTCTTCCTAGAGCGAATTAAATGCGAGGGGAAGGGACATACTCTAAAAGACTTCAATGGCACATTTCCCTGTGAATTCCACTTATAGAAAGTAAATCTTACCTCACATTGAAGTGGGTAGATAGTTGGAAAGGTGATAGTAATCTGGATTACAGTCATAACATTCAATGTACATAGGTGAAAATGGAACCGGGAAAACTGAAGGATGACGGGGCTGGGAGAGATGTGGGACAAGGCTGGAAGGGGTGACGTGGATCAAGATGCATAGTATTCATAAACAGAAACCCCTTTGTGCATCTACTCAAAGCCAATAGAACAATAACAGTCCCAAAATGAGTAAAAACTTGAACACAAAAAGAAGAGTGTCAAGAGTTGGTTGAATTTATTGGACTATGTCAGCCTCACAAAGTCAACTCCCCAGTCTTTCTGAGAAAATTATGCTGAATCCAGACCTCAAAAAAATGCAGTTTTATTCATTATAAACCACTAAATGCAAAGGTGTCCTGTTTTCCAGTCGTTTATCAAACGCGTTAAGGCCAACCAAAGAAAGAGGAAACGGAACATTAGCAGCAAGCTCCTTAAAGTGCAATTTCCTAGAAGAGAAATTTATGCCCTGTACTTATTCTCCATTAGAGTACGTCTAACGCCTTTTATTAGTGTATTTATCAACACAGCCCTGGTCTCAGGCCAGCTGTGCGAAAGGCAGGTCATCAGACAGGGCATCCCCTGGAGAGTTTTGTTCCTGGTCCAGTTTGTGTTCTCGACATCATAACAGAGTTAACATAAGCAGCCACGCTGCCTTTGGCTGGAGGTTTTTAGGGTTTTCCCCAGAAGGCAATTCACCCAGCAAGCCCCAAGGGCTCTCTAGATATAAAGTGAACATCTAAAATGTACTTAGAAATGAAATGATTTTCTGTTTGCCGTATGAGGTTTGTGATTGCCTTTCAAAGAGCATTGCTTTTCTTGCCTTTATGACCAAGTTCAATTTCTTATTTAGTGGTGTAATAAAGTTGCAATTTAGGACCTGGCAGCCAGGGCTTTCCAATCAATGAGCAAACCCGTCCCTATCTACTGTGCATAGGACACCAAGCCTCATCACTGAGCATGGGCTTCCAGCCCAAACCACCGTGCTTCCCCACCTGCCCCTCTAGTTAGTCCCTCGTCTTTCCGAAAGAGAACAACACAAGTCCGAGTCTGGCTTCTCTCTGTCTCTGTGTAGGCCCCTCTTTCTGTGACCAGCAGAACTCTTAGTGATCCCAGGATGAAGTTAAATGCATGTGATATGTGTTTTTGGCACTAGGGGCCAGGATGGGGCAAAGTAGGAGAAAAAATGTCTTACCTGGTTTTGAGGATATTCAGAAACTGCAAAATTTCTGAAAACTGTATCAGTCTAAGGGCTCGTAAAAATCTCAAACCTGAAAAAGAGAAATGAGACAGAGCTGTATTATTTTTGGCTTGTGGTTTTAATGTCCACGGCCTGCCAGTTGGGTTGGTGGGATAAGGAATCCTTGCAGAAGATAACTAGCCTGGTGCTTTGGACACATTCCTTCATGCTGATTCTTGACTGCTTTAATTTAAGCAGATAAACTGGCTTTCTCGTCAAGGGAAGTCTGTCTAGTGCCCCTTAAAGTAGACAGGAGTGAGGAGGGCCCAGGTAAATGGCTTCCTTCTTTGGTGAGCTGTAATTTGAGCAGTTTCTGAGTTACCTGAGGTCTGACAGGATTTTATCTCTGAAGAATACTGATAGTTGTGACTGTCCAATGTAACCCTTGTGCTAAAAGCGGATGAAGACTCAATCGGATCACCCATGTCTTTGTTTGATATGTTTTCATCTTTATTTTCAGCCCTCTAAAATGAGGAGTATGACCATAACACTATCTAATTTTTCTATTAGAGTTTATATTTGCTCACAAAATAAAAGAAAGAGTGTGTATGTGTGTATATGAGAGAGAGAGAGAGAGAGAGAGAGAGAGAGAGAGAGAGAGAGAGAGAGAGAGAGAGAGAGAGAGAGAGATCAGTAAGATCCCACAACTTAAATAACAACATTTTTACTAATGTCAGGATGAATATTTGTCCTTTATAAAGCCATTGAATCCTCTCTTGAATGAAAGACTTTCTGGCTTTAGCTGAGAAAAGGAGAAAGAGAGAGAGAGAGAAAGAGAGAGAGAGAGAGAGAGAGAAAGAGACAGAGACAGAGACAGAGAGAGACAGAGACAGAGACAGAAAAGGAAAGCACAATAAAGAAACTTTTTTTAAAGATACAAAGTATTATTGTGTTTTCATAGCCAAGAATACACTTAACTTTCATTGCTGTCAAAGTCATGATTCAAAAACCTTTGAGCTCAACAATGGGCCTAACACCTGTCTACCACATGGGAGAATTTATGTACATACTGCTGCCTACCCAGCATCAAGGCACACTGAATATCACACCCACTCCCAAGGAAATTTCCTTTTCTGTGTTTTCAAAAGCATTTCATGACATGCCCCACACCGCTCTGGTGCCAGATATGGAGCTAAGAGTCAGCGGGCTGAATTGACAGCTTCACCCCCATGGAATGCTTGATGGGGAACCTAAAGCATGAAGAGAAGAAGTACTGGGAATTCTCCAGGGGCCCCAAGATGAAGTTCCTTCCCTTCTGCTTCAAGAAGGAGTCTCCTAAGTGGTCCTCAGTGGAACTATTTTGCAAGTAAGAAAGACTCAACCTGAAGCTCAGGGATGTAGAGCTGGTACCATAAAGGAAGAGGAAGAAAATGTCAATGCTTGAAAAGGATGATATCTCATTGGAAAAGAATGTATCCTCCTGAACACAAGATTATTCCAGAAAACATTTGCTTTCTATGCCAAATAATATTTATGTAATGTTAATTAAACCAGAAAATGCAAAGATGAATTGAAGGAGCCATAAGCCAAAATATTAGTCACAGAAAACAAAAAGGATGAAAAACCAACTTAACACTGCCCAAGCCCAACTTGAACAGGATACCAAACTGAGATGAGGTAATCTCAGAAAACAGAGAAAGTAAGGGAAAGGGAGAGTAAAAAAGAGAGGTAACTTTAAAAAAAAAAAAGGAAAGACAGAAATACACCAGAGATCCAACCTATGAATAAAATGCATTTCAATACTATGTTAAAGAGGAGTGGAGAGAGTGGGCATCCTTGTCTCGTTCCTGATTTTAGAGGGAATGGCTTTAGCTTTTTACCATTAAGTATAATGCTAGCTGTGGGTTTATCATACACAGCCTTTATTAGACTGAGGAATGTAAAGAATGGCCTATAGACACATGAAGAAATGCTCAACATCTCTGGCCATAAAAGAAATGCAAATCAAAACAACTCTAAGATTCCACCTCACTCCAGTTAGAATGGCCATGATCAAGAAATCTAATAACAACAGATGCTGGCCAGAAAGGATCACTACTACACTGCTGGTGGGAATGCAAACTCGTTCAACCACTATGGAAAGCAGTATGGCAGTTCCTCAAAAGACTAAACACAGAGCTCTCCTATGACCCAGCAATTCCACTACTTGGCATTTACCCAATCATCCAGAAACAAAGACATACTAAATCCACCAGCACAACGATGTTCATTGCAGCACTCTTTACCATAGCAAAGATATGGAACCAACCCAGATGTCCCTCAGTTGATGACTGGATCAACAAGATGTGGTATTTATACACAATGGAATTCTATGCTGCTGTCAAAAAGAACAACATCGTTCATTTGTAAGCCAGACTCAATGGAACATAGGTTCAATGGCTTCCCTCATTTGTCATAATCAGTAGAAACCTTGGGCTCTCCTAGCAGAGATTTACAATAGAACAAAACCTAGATACATAAGGCCATATAGAATGATGCTAAATGAAAGGACCTCCAGGATATAGAAACAAAAGCCATATAATGAGTGATTGTTGTCCTTAATGTACTATGTTATCTCCCATCTCTTTTGCTGTCCCTTGGTTATTTCATATTGTTATAGTATTTCACCTTGTTATCTGATATAGTGTATATATGCATATTCGGTTATTTGAAATTGGATAGGGAAGGGAGGGAAGATGAGGGGTGGGATCGGAGGAGGGAAATGGGGATCAAGACATGCGAAAGGGTATCAATATATGTGAAGTAATGCACCTTCTATCTGGTGAATATAATGTATCCCTTCTATTAATTACAATAAAAGTATATGAAAAAATGCATTTCAAAGGGAAGTACAGACAATGTCTACATCTTAAGCAGCAGCCAGACAGAATTGCAAAGAATATTCTGGATATGAAAAAACTGACTCTAGATTAAAAGGTAAAATGAAATATGGTCTTAAGAAGCATCTGCCTATTTTCTGGTCAAATTCCAACTATTAAAGAATAAAATTAAAGCATGATGGGAAGAAGCATTGGGAAATTAACAGAGGCCCTAGGATGAAGTTCTTTCCTTTCTGCATGAACAAGGAGTCTTCTAAGTGGTCCTCGGTGGAACTATTTTGCAATTAAGGAAGACTCAACTTAAACTCATGGATGAGGAGTACAAAGGGAGAGGGAGAAAATGTCAATGACTTAAAAGAACGATATCTCATCTGAAAAGAACCTGCCTTCCTGAAAACAAGGTTATCCAGAAAACAATATAGTACAGTATTTACCAGTAAGGCGATTTATGTAGCTTAAATATTAAATAATGTTACAATCTGGATCATAAATATCCCCCAATTGTTCATGTGGTGAAGGTATGGGCTCTAACCTGTGAATAGTGCTGGAACCTTTAAGAGGTAGGACATAAGTGGGAGAAAGTTACATCATTGAGGGTGTGCCCTTAAGGATCTGGGAACTCAGCTTCCCTTCCTCCCTCCTTTCCTTTCCTTTTCTTTCCTTTCCTTTCCTTTCCTTTCCTTTCCTTTCCCTTCCCTTCCCTTCCCTTCCCCTTCCTTCCTTCCTTCCTTCCTTCCTTCCTTCCTTCCTTCCTTCCTTCCTTCTTTCCTTCCTTCCTTCCTTCCCTCCTTCTTTACTCTCTCTTTCGTTCTTTTCTTTCTTTCTATCTTTCTCCCTTCCTTCCTTCCTTCCTTCCTTCCTTCCTTCCTTCCTTCCTTCCTTCCTTCCTTCCTTCCTTTTTTTCTTCTGGTCTGGGCCTAGATATTTTCACTGAGCTTCTTTTGCTCAAGACAAGCACTCTACCACTTGAGCCACAGTGTCACTTCTAGGGTTTTTTTGTTGTTGTTGCTGTTGTTTTGAGTAATTTATTAGTGAGTGTCATGGAGTTTCCTACCCAGGCTGGCTTCAAACCATGGTCCTCAGATCTCAGCCTCCTGAGTAGCTGGCCCTCACCCTTTCTTTTATGCTCTCCAACTACCATGAGGTGAACAGCTTTGCTGGACTGCACATTGCCCACCATGCTGCTCAGCTCTGCCACAGATCCAAGGCAACAGGGTCAAGTAACCGTGTACCAAATCCTCTGCACCATGAGCCCAAACACGTCCTTCCCCCATACACATCATGTATCTCAGCTCATACAACTTTTTACTTACCTGTTGCTTATTTTGTCACAGCATTGTGAACCTGACAGACACAAATAAGGACTTGGAGGATATTCAGTTTTCAGACAACCTGTCCCAATACTTCAGTATCCAGTCAAGTGGTCATTCAAAAGAAAACAACGATATTTTTTTTCTGTTTTTGAATGTCCCAATTTCTAACAAATGTATTACTTCTCAGTTTGTGCAAAAGAATGTTTTTCAAGGAGTTCAAAAAGATCTATTCAGTCAGAATGGGTATCTTGAGCTTGTGGGCTAGGAAGAGAATCTGACAGTTTTGGGCCTCTGGCCCACAGGTAATCTGTTACCAGCAATGTGGTTGCCTGTCTCTATGAGATAAAGAGTTCTAAAAAGAAATAGAAAGGTTGTGAGTTAGCTTTAAGACATGAGCCATTAAGGGACATTGCAGATTCAAACTAGCTGTGTGAATGCCATCTAGTCCTGGGGCTTGAATTCAGGGACTGGGTGCTGTCCTGGAGCTTTTTTGATCAAGGCTAATGCTCTACCACTTGAGCTACAGCTCCACTTCTGGATTTTTGGAAGTCAACTGGAGATAAGCGTCTCAGTAACTCTCCTGCCCAAGCTGGCTTTGAACCATGACCCTCAAATCTCAGCCTCCTGGTAGGTAGGATTACACGTGTGAATCTCTGGCACTTGGCCTTAGCACAGCATTCTTATGATGCATCTTGTCAAGTGTCTGAGCAATCTGCCTTTTCAACTAGCATGTGAGTTCAATTTTCTTTCTTTGCCCACATTCCTCACTGCACAAAATATTGTAAGGGAAGGAAAGAAGAAGGAAGGAAAGGAAGAAGTATAAGAGGGAGGAAGGAAAGTGAGGAAAAAAGGAGGGAGGGCTGAGGGAGAGAAAGAGTAAGCATATCGATATCAGATATGGGTGCAGCACCTGTCTTGAAAGCACTGAGTTCAATACCTAGTGTTGAACCTAAAAAAAAAAAAAGAAGTCCAGTATCAATGCACAATCATATGTTGTGCCTTTGATCTGGGCTATTTTCCGTTCTCTTAACATTTAATTTATTATTCCATATTGATATATTTATTTATTGTTGACAACATATTAAAAGATTAAGCTTTATTTTGCCCGTTCAAAGCGATTCTCCCTGTTCATGAATAATCACTGAATGACTTAAAACCTATAACTGACCCACTTTGCACACTGCCTAAGTCAATTTTAAAGAACATAACCACCTAGCTATAAATTAAAAAGAGTCAATAGTATAATAAAAGATTTCTTATAATGCATTCAGTGGAAGATTTGGAGGGGAAAGTAGTGTTTACATCTGGCTGATCCAGATAAAAAGTGTAAGTTGCATGCAATTATTTGTTAATAAAACTGGAAACTTGAGTAAGAGCAATGACTCTTACTGTCATATGAATTTTGAAACTTGATATATACAAATGCAGAAAACCATAAATTGAAACAGAAACATAAATTTAAAACTGTAGTCATAGCTTCTTTTGAAGCCTATTCACATTTATTGTTGAAATTTAAAAACGTTTATATTTTATTATGATCCCAATCTCTTTTTTTTGTTTTGTTTTTGGGTTTTTTTTTTGTTTTTTTGCCAGTCCTGGGCTTGAGCTCAGGGCCTGAGCACTGTCCTTGGACTTTCTCAAAGCTAGAACTCTACTACTTGAGCCTCAGCACCACTTCCGGCTTTTTTCTATGTATGTGGTACCGAGGAATCGAACCCGGGTCTTCATGCATGCTAGGCAAGCACTTTAACCACTAGGCCAAACTCCCAGCCCTCCAATCTCTTTTTAAAAAAGAGACAGAAGGAAACTGATCTTATTTTGTGTCTATGACTCATACCTATAATCTTAGCTACTAAGAAGGATGAGATCTGAGGATCATGGTTCAAACCAGGTTATATAGGAGTCTATATAATTCTTCTCACCAATCAACCATGAAAAAGTCAGAAGTGGACTGTGGGTCAACTGGTACAGCACTAGCTTTGAACAAAAAAGCTCAGAGACAGCACCCAGGACTTGATCTCAGATGTCAGAATTGGTACCAAAACAAATATAAATTTGCTACCAAAAGCTGACCCTCAGTACATTTAAATAAAATAGTCTCATACCACTAAGATCAGCGAGGTAAAAATTCTAGCTTTGGACAATTTTTGGTTCTTTTACCTTTCCATTTACTATTCCATACTGATATGTTTGTTTATTTTGGTTAATAACGTATCAAAAGATCCAAGCTTTAAGCGAGGTGCAGTGGCTCACGCCTGTAATCCTAGCTACTCAGGAGGCTGAGATCTGAGAATCAAGGTTCAAAGTCAGCCTGGGCACAAAAGTACCTGAGACTCTTATCTCCAATTAACCACTAGAAAATGAGAAGTGGGACTGTGGCTCAAGGGTAGTGTGGTAGCCATGAGCTGAAGAGCTCAGGGACAGTGCCCAGGCCGAATTCAAGACCAAGCTTTATTTTGCCCTTTCAATATGTTTTTTCCTGTTCAGGAGTAACTTAAAACCAATAATTAATCCACTTAGTACTATCTACCTAATTTTAAAGAACATACCACCAATACAACTCACTCATGAATAAAAGCATGCAAGATTGGGTAAACATGGCAGACTGGACACAGTGGTTTGTCTCTAGACCTTCTTAAGATAACCCTAAAGTGGTAGAGGGGCAGTAAAATCTTACAAAGAAGAATGGAAGACTATTCTACATAAAGAATATGGGAACACAGTGTAGGTAAAAGTTTGTAGTAGAGCCAGGCATCATAGTTCACACTGGTAATTCTGGCTAGTCAAGAGGCAGAAATAAGGAAAATTGTGGAACAAGGTCAGCCTGGGGAAAAAAGTCAGAAAGATCCATCTTAAGCAAAAAGCTAGTTATGATGCTGTGTGTCTGTCATCCCAGCTATAACAGAGGTATAAATAGGAGAATGGCTGTCCAGGTCAGACTGTGGGGCTAAAAAAAAAAAAAAAAGGAAACAAGCAAGCAAACAAACACAAGTCCCAATGTGAAGAATAACTAAAAGCTAAAAAGGGCTGAGAGTTGTGGCCCAAGTGGTAGAGACCCTACTTAACAAGCATGCCGCCCTGAGTTTAAAACATCAACCATAATACTACCAACAAAAGCATATATTCTATTGAAAATTAACTTGGAAAAACTGAAAACCCTAGCTTTAAGCTTTATATGAGTGTACAACAAGAGAAAATACCACATCCATGGGGTACATATCCTCAGAGTCAACTGTCTGGGATTGAAAACATCCCCTGCCTAAAATAACTATTTGTATTGATTAGGGTACAAATTCTTTTATGCACTACTTTCTAAATAAAATAATCCCACAGCTATTTATATGGCACTTAGATTGTATTAGTTATGAGTTAAAGTATTCAGAAGAATATGTGCAGCGTATGTAAAGATATTGTGCCATTTGATGGGAGACCTGGAATCAATGCCTTGTAGATCTGCAAGGCAACTGTACGTGTTTCCATAATTATAGAAGGATGTGAGTGATGTCTCTGTCAGCATATGGAAGAAGAGTTCCACAGAGGGAGGCTGAAGAGGTGGTGAAATAGACAGATCAAAAGGAAGAAGGAAATGGCAGCATGGAACAGGAAGGACTGGCTTGGAATCAGATTACCTGTAGTGCAGAAACAGGAACAACTAGTAGAGCAGAGGTGGAGAAGAAGATAGAGCAGGCAGGGAGGGCAATGCAGGTATTGGAGCAAGGAAAATTCTAAAGTGCCCTGGCAAGTGCTGAAATGTCTCCACAGACACAGAACCAGCTTTGAACAAGATGTGAGTTTTCCAGACAAGCAGCCATAAACAGAGGCATTATCACATACGGTGTAACAGAAAATCCCCAACTCCCTGGTAAGCACAAAACCGAATCTGTTAACATTTCAAGAAAGGCAAGCTTTACTATGAGAAAGGCCTAGCCTATAATACATTTATACTTAAGACTAATTTCTATAACAAAACAATTTAGGAAAATGGCTTTAGAGAAAAAGTTGAGGGCCAGGAATGTAGCCCAGCAGCAGAGTGCTTGTCTAGCATGCTGGAAGCCCTGGGTTCAATTCCTTGGTACCACATACACAGAAGAAAAGCTGGAGGTGGTCCTGTAGCTCAAGTGGTAGAGCTCAAGCCTTGAGAAAGTCCAAGGACAGTGCTCAGGCCCTGAGCTCCAGCCCAGGACTGGCAAAAAAAACCAAAAAAACAAACAAAAAACCCCCAAACAAACAAAAGAAGATAGCGGCAAAGACAAAGTATCTAATGACTTATCTATTAAATGAGTAGTTTGTATATAATAAAAAATAGCAATAACCTAAAATTAAAATCTCATGATATACCTTGAAGATGGAAGCATGTGGAGCAGCAGAAGAAAAATGTGCTAACATTCTCTCATTTTGTTTTAAGGAAAAATGTTATTATTTGCCTATTATAACATAAAATTAGTTTTAAGTATGTGTATGGAAAACTTGAGCATAGTGCTTGCAGCGGGGAGTATTTTCAAAAGTCTGTCATCCTTGATACTTGAGAAGCAGAGATCAAGGGGTCATACTTCCAAACCAGTCTGGTCATAAAACCTTTTTAGAGTCCATCTCAGCCCATGAGTGGGTACAGTGATGTGCACCTGCCATCCTAACTACAAGAGGAAGCATAATGCCTGGATACAGTGTTGAGTGCTTGCAGCCTCAGTGACCCAGAAAAGCCCAAGGAAGAGGACTATAGCCCAGGTGGGCCTGGGTACAAAGTGAGTCCCTACCTTTAAAAAACAACAAATGAAGAAAAGGAGCTAGAGGTGTGGCTCAAGTGGTATAACACCTGCCAAGCAAGCAGGAGGCCCTGAGTTCAAATCCTAGTGCTTTCACAAGAAGAGTGCTTGTCTAAGTAGTGTATATGCTTAAAACTTTAAAATACATTTTGAGGGGCCAGGAGTTTGGCCTAGTGGTAAGAGTGCTTGCCTAGCATGTATGAAGACCCAAGTTCCATTCCTTGGTACCACATACATAGGAAAAGCCAGAAGCAGTGCTGTGGCTCAAGTAGCAGAGCATTAGGCCTTGAGAAAGTCCAAGGACAGTGCTCAGGCCTGAGTTCAAACTCTGGGACTGGCATAATAAAAGAATATATTTTGAAACCAGTAATTCCATATCCTAAGAGAAGGGCAACAAAGTTTAATCAAGGTGGAGTAAAAGAACTTAGGCAATTAAACAATCTAACTGAAAGGTAGAGACCCCAAAAGCATATTCATTATAAAGACATTTTTAAAAAAAGAACAAAAGCCCAAATATATTCATAAACACAATAAAATTAAATGGGCTAAATTTATTCTATGAAAGGACAAAGATGTGAATAGAATGAAAAAATACATGAGAAAGGGTATCAATGTATGTGAATTAATGCACCTTTTATCTGGCAAATATAATGTAACCCTTCTATTAATTACAATAAAAAATATATGAAAAAATACTAATAACCAATTCTATATCTGTGCTGCTTATTAAAGTCATCTTGAAAAGCCCAGGCAAATTAGAAATAAAATGTTGGAAATTTTGTACCAGACAAACACTAACAGAAATGAAGAAAACAGAGTGATGATATAAAATAGGGTAGCACAGACTATGAAAAATCATAAAATAGAACAACAATGAGAAAGACAGACATTGAGGTAAATGCCTGGGGGATTATCCCAGCACTCTGAGATGCAAGAGGATGTAAAGTTTGAGGCCAGCCTGAAAGACATAGTGTGACTTTATCTCAAAATAATAATACAAAAATTTTAAAACCAGTTAGAATGGTCACACCAAAAACTAAAAGAAAAAAGAGAGATAAGGATGCCAAATAATGGAAACCTTTGTGTATAAACAAGTACAGTAACCATGGAAAACAGTAATGGTGTGCCTCCAAAAGTGAAAAATATATGTACCATTGAATCCAGCAATCCTGTTACTGGATCTGTAGCTACAAACAAATGAAACTTGTATGTACAAGAGACAACTTTCACCTGTATTTACTGAAACATCATTCAATCTATGTGGAATCAATCTATGAGTCCATCAATGGATGAGTGGACTTTTGAACATGTGGTATATAGACACAATGGTATGCCAATATATTAAAAAATGGAGAAAATCCTGCCACTTGGAAAAAAAAAAACATGGAAAAACATAATACCTGAGGATATTGTGTTAAGTGAGATAAGCCAAACCTAGGGATAGGAATACTGCATAATCTCACTTGCATGGAATCTGAAAGGGTTAATCTTGTATTTCTAGGACTGGAGCAGCTGCTAACGAGGTGGCCAGTGTGAGGAAGGTCCAAGGATGCAGATTTTCCATTCCACAGAAGAAATATAAACTTAAATTTAATAGGTATATTAAACAACAGTGTGTTGTGAAAATGTCTTGAAAATTAAAAAAATAAAATAATTATTAATTCAGCATAATATAGTAAGCATATTATTTATTACACATAATTAGCAATATATTTGAGTTTTGCCTTAGAACTGTGCAATGAGATAGTCTTATAATTTGACAGTGGGATTATAAATTGATAAAACACCTTTCAAAAAGTAATTCAGCATTATGAATCAAACTAATCCCATTTTGCATAGCCTAAGAAAACAAATCAAAATATGGGAAAATGTTACAGGAACAAAGACCTTCTTTGTAAAATTATTCATTTCACAAGAAAGAAAATAACAGCTTAAAAGCCTAAAAGTAGATTTCTTCACTCTAGGCCAACTTCTTCATGTTGAAAAAATCAAATTAGAAAAATGCTTATAATAAAATTTTAAATAGGATAAAAAAAATTGCAATAGTGGTCAGGCACCAATGACTCAGTCATAATCCCAGCTACGTGAAAACTGAGAATGGAAGTTCAAGTCCAGCCTGGGCAGAAAAGTTCTCAAGATCTTGGCTCAAGCCTGATCAACAAAACTCAAGAACCAAAGTGTTAATCAAGTAATACCAGCCTAGCAAGTATAGAGCCCTGTTCCAAATCCCAGTGCCAGGAAAAATATTATAGTGAAGATTACCAGGAACTGGAGGGGGAGTAAAAACAGGAATTGTTTATCCTAGGATACAAGTCCAAGTCTTAAAGTTGTATACATTCTTGAAACAATGTAAATAAACTAGTTTGCTGAGTTGAACATATAAAGGATTAAAATAGTAACTTTTTATGTTACAGTCTTTGTTCCCCCCCCCCCACACACACATACAAATTAAAATAGGAAGCTGGAAACATTAACCAGGCACAACTCACACCTGTAATCCTAGCCACGGTTGAAGGTGAAGACTGGAAGTTTAAGACCAACGAAAAGTTGTTGAGACCCTCCATCTCAATAACAACAACAAAAACTGGGCATAGTGTTTCAAACCACCATAGTGCTTCACCCAAGCTATGTGGGGAGGCATGAGAAGGAAGATCATAATCAAGGCTTGCCCAGGAGAAAATAAAAAAGATTCTGAAGTAGAATTGGGTAGTGTCATGGCTCAAGCAGTAGAGAACCTACATAGCAAGTACAAGAGACTGACTTCAAACACCTGTACTGAAAGGAAAAGGAGAGAGAAAGGGAAGGAGAGAGAGGAAAGAATAAGAGAAGGCAGAAAAAGTGGGAGGGTGGGAGGGAACTGGAAACTAAGAGAAAAAGGAAATATAAAGTGCATGTTACCAACGATAAAATCTATAAGCACATGAAAAATTAAAACCCCTTACATGAAGTGACAACAGTGGTAGTATTCCTCATGCAGGAATATTTATTTCTAAAAACTTTGACTTGTAAAAAATTCTGTACGATTTGCATTAACATTTTGTCTATCTTTAACATTCTTGTGTGGTTCTAAAATCCATGGCAAGTTAGGACTCTGTTTTGTGCTCACATTCAGGATTCAGTCACCTGAGGGACTCCTCCAGGTAGAGAACCCCAGCTTGTTCCGGCCCTCAGGGACCTGAGGCCTGAACTCCACGTGAGCGTTGTCTAAAGCTAGATCGAAGAAATCAATAATAACCAACTGGACAGATTAGGACTCCTTTTTATAGATAGATGGGGAATTGCCTCATTGCCCAAGGTATAAGCAGATATATAATAATTCTTTCACTTTTTGGGTTCCTCATTCTTCCAACATAAGAAACTCAAAAGAGAAGAGAAAGAGCAAGAGCCAGCCCATCCTGGACCATGATGGAAAGCCTGTCGGGCCTTTCCAATCTGATACTTTTCGTTCCCTTTCACTCCTTAATCTTTAAATCCTCAAAGCTGAAAGGCTCAATTATCCTCTGCCCTTTCCAATCCCTGCTAGGCCTCCTCCCACTTCCAGCCCCTAATAAATCCTGAAGAGTAATTATTGTTGTGGGGCCTGACAAGGTCGCTATCATCCGGCCTTGCAGCCCAGCCCGAGGATTAAACCAACGACCTGGTTATTAGGGTAGGGACTTTCTTGGGGGTGACCTCCATATCTTTCTGGACCCACCTTGCATTCCAACCAGGACTTGCTTCTGAGCTCAGCACATGGCAACTGTGACCATTTCCTTTCAGCGGGAGCAGAGAAACCTATGTTTCCCACTCTCCAGTGCCATGAGCTTTCTTTCCTCCACTGACAGCCTGTCCTAGAAACAGATCTACCTTGCCCAACTTTGTTGGGCTGTTGTGTATCCTGCTCTCTCCTAGTTCTGGTTCCTAGTTAATGTTTATTTTTTTATTTATTTATTTATTTATTTATTTTTTGCCAGTCCTGGGCTTGAGCTCAGGGCCTGAGCACTGTCCTTGGACTTTCTCAAGGCTAGAGCTCTACCACTTGAGCCTCAGCACCACTTCTGGCTTTTTTCTATGTATGTGGTACCGAGGAATCGAACCTGGGTCTTCATGCATGCTAGGCAAGCACTTTAACCACTAGGCCAAACTCCCGGCCCCCTAGTTAATGTTTAGACTGGGATTGTTACCTGCTCACTGATGTGTTCACTGATCTATTCTCTGACTGGTCCCACACAGGAGTACTGAGTGCCTGCTCTATGCAAGCCACTTTGACTATAGACAGCAAAGGTTCAAACGTGAAGCTCCTGTTCCCAGGGTCTTCCTATGAACAGAGGATCCCAAAAGTAGGGACCTATGTTTATACAAAGGAAACAGCCTTGCTAACTTTACTTTTCAATTCAGGCAACATAACTTATCTTTTTCCTCTCCATGGCTAGAATCACAGTCCAAAATGCCATTATGCATTAGCATCCGGCCCCGCAGCCCATGGGATCCCACTACAGCTTTTCAGAAAGCAGCCAGATCCTGGCTCCAGTAGCTCACACCTAGAATGCTAACTATTCAGGAGGCTGAGGTCTGAGGATGGAGGTATAAAGCCAACTCCAGCAGAAAAGACTGTGAGTTTCTTATCTCCAATTAACTACCAAAAAATGCCAGAAGGAGAACTGTGAAGTGTCAACCTTTAGTGAAAAGGAACAAACAAAAAAACAACCCGAGCAAGAGCTCAAGGTCCTGTAGTCAAGCCATAGTCCTGGTACAAAAAGGCAAGAGGAGAAGAGAGAAGAGGGGAAAGGAAAGAAGGTGGGGCGGGGAAGGGAGGAAAGAGCATGAGAGGAGAGGAAAGGAGATCAGGGAGAGAAGAGAGGAAGAAAAGAAAGGAGAGGAGAGGAGAGGAGAGGAGAAGAGAG